>NC_080834.1:19761006-20062152 GCF_030435755.1 Ochotona princeps | reverse complement strand
AGAGAGCTAGAAGCAGTAGAATTCCCACTGGAATAAATACACAAGCTAGCCTGTCAGGGATCCGTGGCTGCTGACAGAAGACATGAGACTTCTGGATTGGAGACAAAGGGCTGTATTAAGCACAGCACAAAGACTAGCAGCAAGATGAACATCAGCAGTTCCCTTGGCTTCAAAGAGCATAGGATGGCAGCATGGACCCAGATGCATCGCAGTGCAAGGGACAGCACTGCAGCTCTAGAATTCAGCTCAGCTTGCCCAGGAAATCGTGACAGATCGCTTCCTTTCCAGAGAGCAGGTGCTTCGCTGCAGTAGGTGATGGCATCACTTTGAGGCACATCTCGCTGGCAGAACTGCCTACTGCATGAACAATTCAGGTAAATGGGCAGGGAGAAAGACTGGACAAGGTCTGTGATTTTGGAAAACATACTAAGACATGCAGAAGCAGAAAGGGCCCATAGCAGACTGTCTGCCCTGTGTCCTTGGAACTTTATGAACAGAACAGAATGCCTGAGTATCTAGAAGAGTAAAAATTTCAACCAAAACTGCTGAAATTTTTAAACACTTCTGCGATTTAAAAACTGTTCGATTCTCTACCTTTTGCCTCCAAATAATGTGTTTTAATGTTTTAAGAAATTGCAATCTGGGGAAGACCTTTATTTAACCCTCTTTTCGTCCTACTGTGACCATAGGGTTCTTTAAAGAGGCCACATTTCTTGCAAGCAGTCACTTGGAGAGGGGTCATTTTGTGTTACCTAGTGGAAAGAAGGGGTTAGGGCTTCTATGAAGGCCTCTGTGTTCACAGTCTACACATGCAGCCTAATGTTTCTTTTATTGCTAGCTCTCCCTGTTTCTCCATGACCTGAAGAAAGTCAATTAACTTCTATGTGCCTGTACAATGAGGATAACAGTACTTGGCCACACACCTCTGAATGGTGTTATAAGGAAAAACAAGATAATGCTTATAAAGCATTTGCAGAAAGTCAAAAGAAATGTAGAGTGCAAGTACAATGCATTCTTAAATGTGAAAAATGGTCTAATTCAAACCCCTTGTCAGGGCTGGGCTATTAGGGAAAGACATGTTTAAAACCATGCTAAACTTAATTTGCTCTTCTGTATGTTGTGAAGTATACTTCCTGTCCAGATGGGGCTCCCCAAGTCACATTCAGCTCTACCAAAGCAATAATGCAGTGCCACTTAGCCAAGCAAGCATACACATTTGTATTAGAGAGAAAGGATTTTCTTATCTGTCCTGTCAACAGAAGAAAAACTAAAAGCAATTTAATCATGAATCGCATTCATCCCAACTCTAGGTTTTTAGGGACCTCCTTGTCTTACAAAGTGCAGTATTAAAAAAAGAACAAGAGTCATGTTAACAGTAACTCTAGAAGTTCATGGTACGTGAAATAAAAACTAACAGCCTGTATTTCAGAAAAAAATCTGTATGTTTTTGAGGGGGTATACCCTCCATATGGTAAATTCAGACTCTATTTGAGAGTTGATTAAAGACATGCAATCATAGAATTTCAAATAAGAATATTTTACCAGAAAAAATATTAAACAAAAGAGAAAATGGGAAAAGGTGCAAAAGGATCTTGGACAAATTGCTTATAAATTATTTTTAAAAATCTGCCAGTGAGATATGCCTCATAGTGATGAGTACATACTGCAATACAGCGCTGGGTGCCCATTTCCAGTTAAGTGAAAATTGCCATCAGTATGTCTATCTTTGGACATTACCTAGGTGGTGCTAACCAAAATGTGGTCCATACAAAGCAATTGAGACATCATTTGAGATGTTCGTAAATGCTAATTCTGGAACCTCAGCCTAGATTGACCAAGTCAACCACTGTTCTGATTTACAAATCTGTGTCAATGAGCTTTCCAGTTGACTCCACAGCTTTCCTCAAAACTGATCAAATTGATTGAAGCTATCATCAATTCCAGTTAGTTCACAGTTGTTATCTGCCACCAATGTCAATTAACATCACAGGAGTATGTCACATTGTACTAACAGGAATGCAGACTAGCCAAGAGCCATCTGGTTATTGACAGGTAGCACGTTCCAATTATGTCATATATATGGTTCATCTGATTTACCAATACAAATGAATTTTTTGAAAAGATGAAATTCAAATGGCCAACAGAGATATGGAAATATGTTCAGGGTCACTAACTACCAGGTAAATACAAATAAAAGCCAAAATCAGGTTTGACTACATCTGATTAGAATGGTTATCATCTAAGAAGAAGAGATAAAATATATATTGCTGAGTATGTATGGGGAAAAGGTACCCTAAAACACTACTGATGGAAATGAAAATTGGTATGGCCACTATGTAAGATAATATGCAGATTCCTAATAAATCTAAACATAGATCTATCACATGTCCCAGTCATCATCTAGGAATTTATCCAGATGAAATGAAGTCAGCATATGAAAGGATTTTTGCACCCTTAAGTTTATTGTAGTTCACAAAAGCTGAGATATGGAATCAACCCAATGTCCACCAACTAATGACCAGATTTTAAAATGTGGCATATATATATATATATATGATTTTTAAATTATTTCATATGTATATGGAATAATAAGTGAAGTTCTGTCTTTTGCAAGAAAGTAGATGCAACTGGAAGAAGCTATTATATTTAGGGACATAAGCCATCCTCCTCCAAACTGCAAGTACAATGTTTTCTTTGCTATGTGAAAGTTAATATACAACATAAGAAAGCATATTGCAAAGGAAAGGGGCAACTTGTGATATGATTGTTTCTCTTAGCCCTTTGTTATAGTTCTGTGAAACTGTGGTCCACCTGCTTCATACGTGTTGAATATTATTGTTAGTGATGAAGGAAACGTGATTATAAAGTATATTACAATTATAGTTTTATAAATTTAATATAAAGAGAGGAGGTAGGAAAAGGTTATGATTATCTTTTTAGAATTGTTTTTGTTCCCTTTATATTAATTTAAAAAAAACTTTAAAAGGAAAAGCAGCATAGTGCATTGTGTTCTATGTTGTTTCAACTGTGTTGAGACTGTCTTTTTCTGTTGACCAAGAACCGGAGAAGTCACTTCGGATTTCAACAAGGTACACTAACCAGGTGATTATTGTTAGGAACTCAGTATTTTTGTACCCATAAAGTTCAAACACTGAGGCTCAGCAGGCTAAGTTGCAATGTGTCAATGTGTAAAGCCAGTATTCCACACTGGAGTGCCAGATAGAATCCCAGCTGGAACACTTAGGATCCAACTCCCTGCTTATGCACAGAGGAAGACAGCCAGTGAGAGCTCAAATCTTTGTGCCCTTCCACTCAGTGGGAGACAGACGGAGTTCCTGGCTTCAGGCCCTGTTTTAAATTCTCTCTCCCTCCTCTCTCTCTCTCTCTCTCTCTCTCTCTCTCTCTCTCTCTCTCACAGTCTTCCCCTCCCTCGGCCACAAGGACCAAAGTTTTAGGAATGAGGTCAGTGACCTTATAAAAAGCTAGTGGGGGAACGTGGTTCCTCCTTCTCTGTTCTTCACTGAGTGAGGACATCTGAAAAACGGAAAATGGGATCCCAGTAGACACCAGATCTGCTGGTGAACTGAACTTGGAAACCATGGTCTCTAAAACTATGGAGAGCTCTATGGTATTCTGACTAAAATATGCCAAAACTATGACCATCATCTCCCTTCACTTCCTGGAATCACAGAAATGTAAAAGATACTAATTCTAAAATTCAGGTAGTTAGCAGTCCAATCCTTAGAACATTTTTTCACCATTATTTTAAATTATAGAACCTGTTTTGCTTTGTATATTCCAAACACTGTAAGAAATTCTCATATAATTTTTTATAAATGCCTTACACATTTCACAATATCATCATCTTTCAGATGACAGAATTAAAACTCAATGAATGCTATAAATAATATCCTGTAGAGAGTAATCTAATTATATCCTTCTTATCTATCATAGCAGGTTGCAATTTCACTAATATTTCATTCTCTAAGCATATATAATGGGAAAGGTAAGAGATTAGAGAAAGATTAATCTCATTGGTTTAACTCCTTCTAAATAAGGAAGATTTTTGTAACTGTCAATTGGTTGACTCTTTTGCTTCTTTGAGCAGTAAGTAGCCATAATGAGTGGCTAAGAGCTTGTACTTTGGAGTTCAAGATTGGGTTCAAGGCAAGTTTTCTATTATTCTGGGGGGTTAACTGTCACTCCATGTCTCTTAGTGTAAAATATGTACTGAATAAGTCTATAAAATGATGCATGATATTTATAAAATTATTACTCAAAATAGGAAATGAAATAAAGAGATTGCATAATAAAAATAATCTAAACTAAGTCATAATCTGATTAATTTTAAATATTGCATGTTCACAACTATAGGAGCTCTAAGTATTTGTTGGTTCTACAATTATACTTCTCAAAAAATAGGGGAAGAACAGTGAACAATTTTACCAATTACTATGGAATTCTTGATGCACATGAAAACATCTGTTTCAGCTTTCTTATTTGAGCTTCCAAGAAAATCTGTGAAAGTATTTAAAGAAATGGGCTACATGATGAGTTATTTTAATAATCTTCCAATTCAAAATGACAACCTTAGGTCATATTTCTAACTTTAGATAACAAAGAAGACTCTAGTGGAAGATACAGATCACGTGCTTATGCCAAGGTTGGCCATGCCTTTTTTTGATAAGCACGTGTTTGATCAACAAAACGCTGAGAAAAGTAAAATAAATTTCAAGACAACAAGCCGGACTACAACAACCTGATCTGGCCATGCCAAATCCAGATGTCTGTGACTCGGATCGGCTTTCTCTCCTCACTGGAAAAGACCCATGACAAAGAGCACAGTAGTGGGAAACTGGGAATGCCTAGAACTGCAATATAAGGTGCCCGTATCTCACAGAGTGTGAAAATATGCACCAAGTGCCCACTTCTTTTTCCAAGTTATTTTTTGGAATAGTGTGTGAGAAATCCTATAAGAAAATTCAAACAGGATTACCTATTTAGAAGTGAAACGCATATATAAACGTATAAACATAGTTTAACTTGCAGAATGGCAGTCTACATCAAGATTATATAAACCTCGTGTTATAAATGAAATCAGTCTCTGTGACTGTCACTTTGATAACAGAAATTATATTCCACATGAGAGAAGCACCTTTGTAGTACCACAGAAGCACAGAAAAGTATCCTGAGTCACAGATGTGTCATTAACAGCATGAAAAAGCTGTCAAGAATCTACACCTATGTGAAGAGTGTGCATGTATTAGAGTGAGACTCAAATTATCAGAGCTTCTGGTTTGCATTTTTAATTTAGTTTTACTTATTTGAAAAGCAGCAAGAGCAGAGAGAGAAAACCTTCTATCCACTGGTAGCTCCTAAGTGACCAACATAGCCAGGCCAGGTCAAAGTCACATGCTTCACAAACCAGTTCGTGGAAGTGACAGACCCACAGGCATTTCCACCATCATTGTTTCTTTCCCTTAGGAAGCTGCAAAGGAAGCAGAACTGAACAGCGGGGTTTTGTATGGGATGCAGGTGTCGCAAGCGGCATCTCAGCTGCTATGCCAGACATCCAGTGCAGCTTCCATTCTTAATGTGGAAAGTTAAAGGCGAGTAATTATTGGATTTTTGTTGCTTACAACTTACAAGGAAAGAAACGCAGCCTTTCTAATAGTTATGAATCTTGAAGTCAAAGATCGGAAGGCAAGATAATCGTAGCAACATGAACATTGTCAACCATACTAGAGAACACACAAGATTTTATAGTTTGAGAGTATTTGCTTCTTGGCCTTTTGGATAAGATCAAGTGTAGTTTGAGAGTATTTTGTCATTTCTTTACATGTGTCAGAGGAAAAAAGTCATGTCCTCACAGAGCGAAATCTAGGGTTCTTATATTGAATATTTCAGAAAAAAAATGTTTCCAAAGAGAGACATTTTCTCCTTAGATTTTCCCTTTATTTTACTGGCATCAAGCAAATATCCTAGAGTTTGATTCTGGGTTGCCGCTACAGCAATGCATTTACAATCATGAAGTTATCCATCCTTTAATAAACCAAGATAACACTGCAGTTGAACAGAGCTACATTCTTGCCAAAACTAAGCATCCTACAGAGAAATCAAATTTGCGGGGACCTTGGAGACACCTCACCACTGACCAAGTATTTTAGAGCACGTACTTCCCAGGCATAGTGCTGAATGGTCTCGAGTCATTACCGGAGAGATGACTCCTCTCCTGGTATTTGCGTAAAGTTCACACACTTACAAATATTCAGCAGCCTGCAACTTCTAAGGGAGGACTAGGACAGTCAAAAAAATGAATGGGTTCCTTGTGATTCTTTGCTGTAAAAAGCATACACACAATGAGATTAGAAGTGGGAGAAGAAGGAAACTTAGGAGATCTAGGCGTTGCAAAATGCTGCAGAGTTTTGGCTCTTTTTTGAAACAAACATGTATCATGTAAGTCAATAAAACATCATTTGTTGTCAATTACCCTCATGTCACACACTTGGAGAGGCCGTGAGAGGCTCTCTGAGAAGAGTCCGTGACTTCCTTTGCTGCACAGGGTATGTCTGAGAAAAGCTGAGGTACAGCTCCCATCCCTGGAAATGGACCTTTTTTTCTTTTTCATTTGGGACAAGAAGTGAAAGGATAGAACATCTAACACAGAAGCACAACCTGTGTCTTTTCCTCAGTACCAGTGTACAAGCAACCCCTTCTTCTGTTTCTTTGCATTCTGTGATGAATGAAATACTCAGAGTTGTAAAGAGGATTTTGGCTTGCAATAGATTATCACAGTGATACTTTGCATTAGAAAATGGTTATTTAACTATGTCTGAATCGTCAATTATAAGATTAATTCAAAGCAATGTTTTAGTTATCAGTTGCTAAATTTTATATATATGTATATATTTATATATTTTCATATATTTATACATATAAAAGGTTTATACATATATGCAGGTTTATATATATAGATTTACATATGTTTACAATTTTCAACTAGGGTTTTATAAATATAAATATACATATATAAAACCCTAGTTGAAAAAATTTAAATAGGTAAGTAAGGAGAGCCTGGATTAAAATCGCATGAGCCCATAATATTTTTATTTTGTGCATTGTTCCCTGTAGGTAATTTTGAGATTTTTTTCTGACAATACAGAAATGCTGAAATAGTAGCTGCTTGTGAATAAATGATAGAATTGAAATATTTCTATTATAGTGAGCCTAAAAACATATGATCTCCAATTTCACTTTTAGTAGTAATGATGACATTTAAAATAATATTGCTTATATAAACAGTGCTGACTACTACAAAATGCCACCTCTGAATTATACATACAAGTGATGATATAGATAATATAAAAATGGAAGGTAATTCAAAAGTAGTTTAAATTGATGTTTGCATTTTTAAAATTACATTTATATATGGCCAGAACAAGTGTTCTTGGAATTGACTCAAGTATTGAGATATACTGAGGAATTAGAATGAGTTTTCTCATGTTGATCTCAATTCTTTGGACAATTAATGGCAGTGATGTGCTAAATAGAAGGGAACTGTCGAAACCTCAGTGGAGAAGGAGCCCAGTTTGTATGTGATGCGACACAATGGGTAAATCTATATACCCACACTAGGAAAGGTGAATTGATCTGTTTTAATAGAATTCTAATTTAGTATACTCATTTCTTGATTCAGGCATAATGTCATCCATTATCTATCAAGAGCTTATTTTGTGTAGACACATTAAATGTGGGCATATCAAGATCAGAAATAAACTAGTAGTCTCAGGTAGGTTTTATTTTCCACCTTGGAAGTAAACTGGAGAATGTCCACATGGTGTGTTTAATCCATAAACACAATATTGTGAAGTTGGACCCAGCCTTCAGTTATCTCACACTGAAACGACAAAAGATTGTGGAACTTTGTTCTGCTTTTGTCTGTATTATTGTTTTCTTCTTCTTCTTCTTTTTTTTTTTTTTTTTTTTTTGGAAAGTCAGCTACAGAGAGAGGAGGAGAAAGAGAGAGGAAGACTTGCCATGCTTTAATTGCCTCCCCAACTGGCTACAACTGCCAGAGCTGAGCCAATCTGAAACCAGGAGCCAGGAGCTTCTTCCAGGTCTCCCACGCGGGTGCAGGGGTCCCAAGGCTTTGGGCCGTCCTTAAATGCTTTCCTAGGACATAAGCAAGGAGGTGGGAGGGAAGTGGAGCAGTCAGTCAGGACAGGAACTGGTGTCTACATGGGATTCCAGCTCTTGAAAAATGAGGATTTAACCACTGTGACATCATGCTGGGCCCTGTTTTTATCTTTTTATATTATTTGTTAACCTGTCTCAGATTGTGAGATTTTGACCTCAGTTATAATTACAGTGCATAGATTTACTATAGCTAAGACTAATGTAAGTTGCTGGAAATGCTGCCAAAAGATAATGAATGAAAAAATGGACTTACCTGGCAATTTGCATTTTGTGAAAAATGTGTTTTCTATTGGTGTTTTTTCCAATATAGCCAATATTTTTATGGCAACTGATAATGTGTTTCTACTATAAAGGTTTATTTATTTACTTGAATGTTAGGGTTACAGTGGGATAAATGGAGTGATAGGGAGATCTTTCATCTGTTAGTTCAATTCCCAAAATACTTGCAATGGCCAGACCTGGGCCAATCGAAAGCCAGTGCTTGTTCTGGGGCTCTCACATGAGTGCAGAGGCCCAAGACCTTAGGCCATCCTCCATTGCTTTCCTAGGCCGTTTACTGGGAGTAAGATCAGAAATGGAGCAGCAAGAGCTCACACCTGCACTCCTAAGTCGCTTGTTCCACAGATAGAGGATTAACTTGCTTTGCCACCTTTCTGACCCCTGTTAATGTATCCGTGTATCACTCCGTGGGCTCTGCGTTTTGTGTGATGTTCATGAATGTTTATCTTATCTTCCATTAAAATCTAAATAATACAGTAGCAAAACATCTCTGTATGTGTTTAGGAGCACTGATGGAAAAAAATACCTAACACACACACAAAAATAGTACTTTTATCAATCATATAATACGTTTGCCTATCCAGATAAAATGAATGGAAAGTAGTATTTTGGTATGATTAATACAGTAATGGCTTGCTCTCATGCACTTAAAAAGTAGCTTTCTAGGCTCTGTGATTTCTCTCTGGTTAAACTAAGTAAATGATATTGATTTTAGAGGTTAACAGTTGAAGTTATCAAGAGATCCACAGGAAAACATAATTCTATAAGAAAAAGCAATTCTATGAGAATTATGAAGAAGCATGTTTAAGTTAAGGATTGAAAAGTCTTCACAGTTTGCCACAACAGAGAATGTGACGGTGAATCAGAAAGCATTCAAACAGAATCTGGATGCAAGCTCATTTCTCATAACTTTCCATAAAAGCATTGAGCACATGGTAGATACTATGTAAATATGGGAAAAATAAAGGAATACAAAGCAATTGTAGATGCTGCCATTGCAACATGAGTTTTCACATCCAAGATTAGACAAATCAGGGAAATCCCAATCGTTTGAACAGGAAAGTTACGTCCTTGGATATTAAGTAGTGGTCAATGGTTTCTAGTGTCTCAAATAGCGTACTTCCATGAAGAATATGCCCACGCAGCAAGGACTCCTGAGAGGACATCACAGGGACCATCTGCCACTAAACTGCTAAGCACAGCTTCTTGCTTTGTTTCTGCTCTGAAACATTTTGCTCATGGATAGCTGATTGAATGTGTATTCTGTGCAGTTTGCTTGGGAAAAATGTGCTCAGCGAGCCACTGAGATGTAATCATCAGGCGGCTCCTGTGGCACCTGACGTGAGTAGGAGCACAACAGAGCAGAGCTGTGGGCATGAGTCATGCAGCAGGGGAGAAGCCCAAGAAGCGGGCAGCACGGGTGGCGGAGCAGAGGCGCTGCTCCAGAAACCGTGTCTGCTGAGTCAGCTCGCTGAGTCTTTCCTGATGAGATCTGACCTTTTCCTCTGAACTTTCTGGCTGAAAGGTATTATATGGTGAACCCTCTTCTACTAAAAAGACTTCATCTTCAATGTCATTTAGCAGAAAAGGAAAAAGATAAATCAACTAAATTTGCACAAATTACTAAACAGAAATAAAATAGAGTGGATAAAAACGGAATGGCTCCACTTACTTGACACGCCTTTGATTTAAAGAATTTTTCATGCATTCATTTTGATTTGCATCTCAGATTAGCATTCTCAACTTCTGAGCTACATATAAAAACAATTTGAATATAGATTACACATACCATTTCCTATGCTAATCATCATGGGAGCAAAAAGCAGACACTTTTAAAAGGCCAGCCCTTCCCTCCAGGAAGATGCAAACGTGTGTGAGGCTGCTTTGCGGACGGCCATGCACATACTCCTCTCAAACTGAGGTGATGATCAGGTGCATCTAAAATAACAATAAACTGAAAAGTATTGGTGATGCTTAATAACAAATGCAGCAAGCCTAGCATGGTGACATATTACAGTAACTGATAAAATTAATACATATTAGGTATATAACTTACCTATATGCGTGTGTGTGATGTCAAAACATACCTCCAGATAGGACTCCAATCGTATCTACATATGCATGTAACCTGGATTAAATTCCTCCATTGAACCTGAGAGACACTTTTCATTTTAAATGACATCCCCAAGAGACCAATAGGATTTGGGAAGACAGAATAGCGATCTAAAACTTTAAATATTAAATATATCGTCCTGAATCTTCAAACTAGGAATAATACCTCCAAAAGCCACTTACTCCACATCTTACCCCCTCCACTACTGTGTCCTGTGCAAGCCATCACCAGATTTTAACGCCACAGAGTCCTCCTGTCTACACACGTATCAAGACAGGCCGTGTTCCACAGATTCTTTTCACTTACCTCCCAAAACTTAAAAGCGCCTGTCCCTGATGTCTGGACCGTGGCTGAGTCCAGTTTTTCCATGCCTCTTCCTGGCCTAGCTTAGCCTCTGCACACATGTTCATGAGCGCACGCACACGATCATACTGCGCATCTTTCCCTGACTTCATCCCAGACGTGGCCATGAGCCTTTCTTGACTACTGCAGTTGAGAAGGTCCTGGTCTACCCAGGCTTCTGTCCTCTTTCCTGAACTCTAGTCCCCCATGTGGCTTTCCATTCTCACTTATTGTCATTTAATATATGATTGATACTCTTTCTGCCAACACTTGTACAAAGCCAGGGTTTTGGACCGTGTTATTCACTGCTATTCACACATCGTTTTGAACAGTGTCTAGATCGGCCAGCCTTGCAGTAATGCAGGCCAATCTGCTGCCTGGGATGCCAGCATCCAAACCGGGTCCCGTTTGTACCCTGCCTGTTCCACTGTTAATTCAGATCGCTGGGAAAAGCTGCAGATGCCCACAGTGTAGGGTCAATGACACCCACATGGGTGACCTTGATGGATGTCCTGGTTCCTGCTACGGTCTAGCTTTTCTAGTCATTGCAATCATCTGAAGAGTTGAACCTGCAGATGAAAAGATCTCTTTCTCTCTCTTATTTCTAAGTATAATTATTTCAAAAAAGTAAGTTTAAAAAATGACCAATCTTTAGAACATTAGAGGCACTTCATAGTATTTGCTACAAGAAATAATTTTACTTTTAGAATTAAAATCCATCAAGGGGGGTCTAGGTTGCATTGTTCCCTGCTTTGGCAAATAAAGTGGGCAAAGGGAGGATGTGTGTGTATGTTTTGTGTGTATCCATGGAAAATCAACAGGATTACTATAAAAGAAAAAAGGAAGATATTGGGCCCAGCGCATTGGCCCAGCGGCTAAAATCCTCTGCTTGAAACTGCCAGGATCCCATATGGTCACCGATTCTAATCCTGGCAGCCCAGCTTCCCATCCAGCTAACTGCTTGTGGCCTAGGAAGGTGGTCGAGGTCAGTCCAAAGCTCTGGGATCCTGCACACACATGAGAGACCCGGAAGAAGCTCCTGGTTCCTCGTTTTGGCTCAGCTCAGCTCCGGCCATTGATGCCACTTGGGGAGTGAATCATTGGATGGAAGATCTTCCTCTCTGTCTCTCCTCCTCTCCATATATCTGACTTTGCAGTAAAAATAAAATAAATATTTTCAAAAAGGGAAATATGAATGAAAGGAAATTATAACACCACAAATTCTACTTGGAGATAAATATCATTGTATTACTCAATATACCACTAACATTTTTGTTTTCCTGAGACAATTCTACCATTATTTTAAATGGCTTTATAATTAAATCCTATTTCTTTGTAATGCATTTTCACTAAAAAGTGTATTGTAATTCATGTTTGTTTTTTAGCTTTGTGAGCTAAAGAGGAGTACTATTATAACCCTATAAGATATCATTTAAATGCAAGAATATATTTCCAAACATTATTATTCTAATCCACACCCCTAAAGTTGTCAACGTACACTTATATATGTATACAAATTCTCCATGAATATTTTCCCCATGACCTTTTTAAAATATGGACCATCTTTGTTGCTAATCAACACCCCTAAACTGATTGGATGAACTGTTGTAGAACCCTCGCACTGGTCTACTTGCCCAGCTCGTAGCAGTTGTGGAAGAAAGCGGGTATGTACTGCAAGGAGCAGAGTGCGCAGCTGGGCGTGTGCTGCCTACGGCTGGGCTCCCGGAGTCAGGTGTACGGCTGAAACATGCTCACGTCGGCGGATTCTCCCTGATGGAGTGCGGGCACAGCCAGCGCGTGCTCAGGGAGGCAGACAGAGGGCTGCATCCAGCTGTGCATTGTGGCTTTGGTTTCATCTTGTTTAAATGAAATTGCAAAAGTAAAAAAAAAAAAAAATAAGATTTTTATTTTCCTTCCAAAATCCTTACACATGTACCTCAAAACTGTAAAGATTATAATGATTTTGTCATTTAACTATTTTAAATAAAAGATAGTTTCATATGAAATTATAGTTCCTCCCTGAAAAAGTATTGTCAAAATAATAAAAAACTGAAATCAGTCAAGTGTAATGAAATTTCAGTTTATTTTCACATTCTAAGTATTCAACAAAATATGATATGAATGTTTAAAAAGTGAAAGGGACACAAAACAAATCTGAAACTGTTGCTAATCAAGGAACACAAAGTGTAAACTTTCTACCCTAAGGCATAAAAATCTTCAAATGAATATGACACAATAACCGAAAGCATTTAGACTAAGGTAGGAATTTACAGTATAGATTCTATTCTCCAAACACACAGATTGAAAAACTTAGTTTTATTTTAGGCCAAAGGCACCTCCTCTTCTTCCAATCCTCTTGCTGTTCAGTGCAGCCAGCTCTGCAGCCGCCCAAGCCCTGCACATTCAGCCTTCGGGGGAACAGCTTCCCCCACACGTCCACTTGAGCCTCTCGGGCAGCACTTGCTGGGGGCTATGGTGCAGAGGCGATTTCTTTGGAGATTTAAAGGGTGCACAGAAGTGATAGAACATGAAATTATGACAAAAGAATAAAGAAGAAAGGACGAATGGATGACAGAGAACTATTTTTGTCTTTAAAAGGTCACCATGAAATTTGTATTTCAGGGTGCAGTGCCGGTAACAAAGAGCCATAGAACTCCGAAGAAAAAGGCTGACCCCAGCAGTCTGGGTCTTGACGCCCTCATTGGAAACCTCGCAGTAGGATTACTTCCTATTTTCTGTTACCTGCTCCCCAAGGCTGGGACAGGCTGTTGCCCTACAGAGAGAGCCAGCATTTCAATAGGCAACTTTCCTTTTAAGAAGAGCTCCTCTGTGAAGTAACAGTGAATTATGTTTACAAATACAACGGGGGGGAAAGCCATGAAAGACATACAGCTGTTAGGATTGTGTTTGAATTAGACCCCGACATCTTCACCAGGGCTTCTGAGCCCACACCATGTTTGCAAATAGAGTGACATAATTTTCACCACGAACAAATGCAAACTATCGCAAGAATTACTGTATTTACTGAGTACAAGAAATAGTCTGCATTCTTACTAAAGCCTTTTTAATTTTTATACCAGAATATTGTACACATAGCCTAATAGTTCTCTCTATTTGGGAAGAACAAGATATACAATGCTAAGTACTGGTAATGCAGCACGGATTCTGGAGTCAGACACTTGGGACCGAAATCAAATGTACCCACTGATTGATTATTAACTATGAGAAAAGTCCTTCATTTTTTTTCAGTTGTAAAATCAGCATATTTTGCTAATGCTGTCTTTGTGAGGATGTAGGAAGTCATCATGTGTTTCGATGCAGGAATTTGGCTAGCAGAATTTGTTCTGCGTACGTGTACGCTTATACCACCATTTTAGAAATATTTGACCAATCAGTGATACTATCACTTATTTTTAAAAATATACTTACATGCTCAAAGCCTTCTCTTAACTATTTTACTTTTAATCTCTAATTCCTTCACTGTCTCCTCTTTAAATTTTACTTTTCTGTAAATTGCTTAATTGGTTAATTGCTTAATTCATTTTTATGAGTTTCCCAGATTAGACTCTTTTCTTCTTTGACAACAAGTTTAGTGACATCTCCAAGTGATACCTAATTTTCAACTGTTTTACATAAATATTCTGTGTCATGAAAACTTTATCCCCATTTAGCACGTGACGTTACTCATTCCCTCTGTTCCGTGACGTATTTTCTGTCTGATACCCTGAGTGCCGACCATTAGGGTACTGGAGTCCTTTACTTGTAGTATACCTCTATTCTCCCATCAGTTCCTTCAGCGTTTGCTCTATGCACACATATTTAAGTACTGTATTTAAGAACACGTAAACTTACAAGAGTTACATTTTCCTCACGAATTGATTGCCTTGTATTTGAAAGGCAGTGCCAAAAAAAAAAAAAAAAAAAAAAAAAAAAAAAAAAAAAAAAACCAGAGAGAGGAGAGGGAAAGAGATATCTTCATTTGTTGCTCACTCCCCAGTGACTACTCCCCAGTGACTACGACGGCTGGGGCTACATCAGACTAAGAAGCACTACGTTCTATCAGGGTCTTCCATGTGGGTTGCAGGGGGTCAAGTACTCTGTCCATCTTCTCCTGCTTTCACAGGCACAGTATCTGGGGACTGCTTGGAGGTGGAGCAGACACGGAGCAGCCAGGACTCAAACTGGCCCTCATACATGATGCTCATAATGTAGCTTGTGGCTTTACTCACTGCGCCACAATTCCAACACACCCTTCTTCCAATTAAAAAATGATCTTCAAACCAAAACAAACACACAGAAGTTTGCATCAAAATATATTATAATAAATTTGACAAAAGTCGAAGAGCCAAAATCATTTTGATGATGGTAAAATAAAAATGGCTCATGCATGGAAGAGTGCTAATGTAGGACTACCAGTGGACTTCACTGTGGGAATATCACAGGCCAGGAAAGTGTGAATTGGTATTTTATTCAACGTTCTGGAGGAAAAACTACCAACCACGAATACCACATTCAGGAAAGTGTGCTTCAAAGCCTCAGGAGAAATAAAGATTCTGAAATAAAAAAAAAATCTGAAGGAGCTCAATTCCAAAAAACATGGTTTTACATGAAATACTAAGGAAAATCTTCACCTTGAAATACAAAGACATTACACAGAACCTTTAAAGCATACAGATTTGTAACATTTACCAATAAAGGGAACTGTGTGGATAAATACAGAATGTACTGATATCGTTAAAAGTGAGGAAAAAATAATCTGAATTCTGGTAGAGAAGTTAAAAGAGAAAAGTATTTTTTTTAAAGTGTAACCAGAGCCAATGCTGAAGCACAGCAGGCTAAACCATCTTGTGCAACTGGGGGACACGAAGCCACAAGGCAGCGGAGGAGCAGCCAGGACTAGAAGCAGCACCTGCATGGGATGCTGGCATCACAGGGCAGAGGATGGGTCTGAAGAGCCATGGCTCCAGCCCCAAATGGAGCTATTGCTGCTCAGGAATGGGAAAAGCAAGTAAAGTAAAAAGGCAGCCTAGCCAGCAGAGAAGATATCTGCAAACCAAATAACTGAAAATGAGATAATGCCTAAAATAGGTGCAGAAGGCTCCTGGGAATCATGGAGGACGTGTGTCTTGAACCACTGCACCAGAATCAGCGTCTTTGCAAGTGCGTTTTGCCACCAACATTTTGAAGTTCTCTGTGTGTGATAGTAAATAGTTCTTAATGTAGTATTTTTAATAATAAAATGTGTCAAAACTGAGTGGAAATGAATCAACAGACCTATAAACTGCTCCTTTCACTGAGTTTAAGTTGAACCAGCACTGGAACTGAATAAGATATTATACCATCAGCTTTCCTTACAAATTCAACTTCTTGTTATAAGTGTGATACAGATACAGTCTCTTTTCAGGGGAAGGGATTTTTTTTAAGTAATGGAAATATCATATATTTGATTAAAGTGTCCGGTTTTCTTTGAGAAGCTTAGTATTACATAACTACACATTTGAAAATGTGCTAATTATAAAGCATATTCTAGTAACAGCTTTCTATCTGTCCAACCCTTGGCTATGCATATTCTTTCAAATGAGTCATACTTAGCCTGTTACTTTCTGGCATTTTAATACTGTGCCGACCCTGCGAAGTAATTTACCCGGGACACGTACAAGAGATAACGGAAGAATGGCTGAAATGAAGTTTATGCCTAAACAGCAAGCGTACGGTCATCTTGGGTGACACGTTCGTCTCTTTCATACAAATCTGAGAGAAACTATTTGGAAAGTCATGGACACTGATTTTTTCCCAGATTTATAATAGACAAGGGCAAAGGACGAACAAAAAGTCGTTATACTACTTTTAGCTTTGAAAAATATTCAGATCTTGTTAGAACAGGAGAAACACAAAGCTATGTCAACAATGGAAATCTGCAGATTATCAGCCTTGAAAAGAAATCTAAAAACCACAAACACGATGAGTACTTGAGCGGGGAGCCTACTGAAAGGAAAATGATTTGGAAACCCAATAATAACTATTTTTGACACATTATCTTTACTGTTGTTTATAAAGTGTTCTGTAATAGCACTTAACATGTTCATTTCTTTTTATGATATCATATACGACATAAAAATTCACTCATTTAATAATCATGAACATAGTTGCAGCAATCCGAAACATTTTCTGAAATAAATTGAAGCGTTTGATCAAACTATCCGGTCTATATTTTACAATTGTACAGTTTGAGATATCTGAAATTAGTCCGAAATAATATAGTACAAATAAGCATCTTGTGTTAAAAAAAATATAGCCTCGGGCCCAGCGTGGTAGCATAACAGCTGAAGTCCTCGCCTTACATGCGCAAGGATTCCATATGGGTGCTGGTTCTAATCCCAGCAGCTCCATTTCCCATCCAGCTCCCTGCTTGTGGCCTGGAAAAGCAGTTGAGGAGTGAATCATTGATGGAAGATCTTACTCTCTGTCTCTCCTCCTCTCTGTATATCTGATTTTCCAATAAAAATAAATAAATCTCCTTTAGAAAAAACCTATAGCCTCAATTGAAATTTTAGATGAGTTAAAGGAATGATTTTTAAAAAATGAAGTTTATTTTCTGATCAGGCAACTGAAAGTCCAGCTTCTATTATATTACTTTACATAACACATGATGTACATTGTATTAAATATTACTTAGATAATTATATATATTATTTCTAGAAGGTTAACAAATTTCATGTATTCCATCACACAGATTGAGGAGCAAAGCAATAATTTCGATCCTGCCCCCTCTTTAGTCTGCATTCCCACCTCCCTCCTTTTTTAAATTTTTATAAAATACAGTTCCCCTTAAGAATCATATACTCAATGCTCTGTTTTATAAAAAAAAAAAATTTAACAAATAGCAAACAGAAAAATAAACATGTTCTTTAAGAGTATAAGCCATGGGCCTGACATAGTAGCCTAGTGGCTAAAACTCTTCACCTTCAATGTGCCCCAGGATCCCATATGGTTTCGGCTCTAATCCCAGAGGCCCCATTTCCCATCCAGCTCCATGCTCGTGCTCTGGGAAAGCAGTCAAGAATAGCCCAAAGCCTTGGGACCCAGCACCCAACTGGAAGACTCGGAAGAAGCTCCTGGCTTCTGATTGGCTCACCTCCAGACATTGTGGCCACTTGGGAAGTAGATCATTGGATGGAAGATCTTTGTCTCTCTTTCTCTCTGTATATCTGACTTTCCAATAAAAATAAGCAAATCTCTTTTTTAAAAAAAGAGTATAAAGCATAACCAATAATCAAATCTGAAAGTGTTAGTATATAATACATTTTTACACTCCATATTTTATGTATTATGGACCAGGGAAAGTACATGGTAGCTGTCTTTATGGGACAAACTCACTTCTCCGATTTTAATTGCTTCCAGTTACATCCATTTTGTTGCAAAAGACAGGATTCCATTCTTTCGTTTCCTGGCAGAGTAGTATTCCATATAGAGTGCACATTCTTTTTCCAGTCATTCATTGATTGACATTTGAGTTAATTCCATACATCAATTATTGTGACATTTGCTTCAACAAACATGGATGCATAAATAGCTCTCTCATATGCTGATTTTTATTTGTTTGAGTAAATTCCCAGGAGTAGAATGTCTGAGTCATATGGTACACCTACTTTCAAATCTTGAAGAATCTCTGTACTGTCATGCATAATGTTGGTACTAGTTTACATTCCCAATAATAGTGGATTAGGGTACCTTTTTCTCCACATCTTCACCAGCATTTATAAATAAGATGGCCATTTAGAGGTGAAAAGCTATCTCACTGTGATTTTTTTTTTGTCTTTTTTACTTTTCCATGATGGCTAGTGTACCTGGGCATTTTTTTGGTGGTAGATCTATCTTCGGTATTCATCTGCTTAGATTCTGCGCCATCCAGACTCAATGTTTGTAATTTGTATGTGTTCAGAAATCTGGCAACTTCCTCTAGATTTCCCAATTTGTTACCATATTGCTGCTTGTAATAATTCCTAATGATTTCTGTTTTTGCATTTCAGTGTTGCCTGCTGTTAAATTGCCTTTTGCATCTCTGATTTTGTAGGCTCAGGTCTTCTCTCTCTTTGAAGCAGTGCTAGTGGTCTAGGTGCATATTTTTCAAAGAACTTCTGTTCAATTCACTAATTTTTTGTGTATATTTTTTGGTTTCAGTTATTTTTTTTTCTTCCTGCCAACTTTGGGATTGGTTTATTTTTATTTTATTTATTTGGTGCCTTTTTAATGTCTTGATTTTGACACCAATTATGATATTCTTCCCTGATACCACTGTGTTTAATGTGTCCTATAAGTTCTGGTATGTTATGCTGTCAGCTTTAATCATTCTGATTTCTTCTATGACCAACTGTTCATTCAGTAGCATATGGTTTAGTCTCCACATGTTTGCTTACTTTCTAGAGTATAATTTGCGATCTCCAGTTTCATTCTATTATGGTCTGAAAATACATATGATTAAACTTCATAAGTTCCATGTGCTGAATGTGAATTCTGAAACTATGACATGAAATGTTCTGTAGGTATCAATTGGGTCATTTGCTCCATGGTACACATTAACTCTCTTGTTTCTTTGTTGTTGATTTTCTGTGTGGTTGATCTGTCCATTGGTGAAAGTGGAGTGTGGGAATCCTCCATTTTGGTTGTATCATGGTTTATGTGTTTCTTTAGATCAATTAACATTTTCTTTTTCAGCTTTTTTCCCTCTTTTGTTTGCAAGGGAGGAAAGAGAACAGCCCACTTGTTGTTGGTAAACTAAATCAATACCTGGGATGGTGATCGTCCTTTGATGACATCTTGATTAACCCTTATTTTAAATAGTCAGATGCCCTGCCTTTGATTCACATACATTTACTGTAGTCGCATCTTCTCCTTGGATTGATGTTTTGATCATTATGTGCAACACTTATTCATCACTTAACACTTTTTTTGATAAAGTCTGTTTTGTCTGATATTAGGATGATTATATTTATTCATTTTTCCTTTGCATTCATGTTGCCATCACTACCATTCCCAGTAAGGAGATGTAAGATTTCCATGAAAAGTCTTTGATTTCTTGAGGTTTATTTGTATATGTAATACACATAATGGCAGAGAAAGGGATAAGGTGGATCGCTTACAAATTGCTCCAACAGGCGGCTCTGGGCCCAGTCAAAGCCAGATGCCATGAGCCCCAGCATGGTCACCACATGCAATGTAAGAATGTAAGTGCTTGCATCATTGTGCACTGCCTCCTCAGCTGCATAAAGTGGAATTGGATCCGAAGTAGAGCAACCAAGAGTAAAACCAGGACTCTCATATGGGATGCAGGCTTAATCCACCCAAATCTATCATCTATGCACAGGACCTTTGTCCTTGGTCTCAATGCCCCACATCTGGCCAGGTCAGGATGACGCCAGAAACCAGGAACTTTTTCTAGGCTGCTTATGTGAATGCAAGTGCCCAACCTCTTGAGCTATCTTCAGCTGCTTCCATGGCTCTTTATCAGGGAGCTGAATAGCAAGTGGAGCAACTAGTTCTCAAACTAGTGTCCACGTGGGTTGCTGGCATCACAGGTGGAGGTTTAACTTGCTATGCTACAATGCTGGTCTCTCAAGCATTGTTGTAAAATCCGCTCTGTTTTTGTGCTTTGTTCCTACAACCAAATGCCTATTCCCTTTAAATTTTAACTGCCTTAAACCTATCTGAAAAGTAATCAAAGTTATGCATATCAAACACCACTGAGCTATAGAACTGAGTCATCCATCAACTGAACAGTCTCTGAGTTTCCTAGCTCACAATCATTTTCTGTCTTCTGTGGTCTGAAAACTTTTATGGCACTAAAAGTAAATTTCTTGATTCTGTTTCCTTTCACCTCTGTTTTGCCAGGTTTTTTGTTTGTTTTCTGAATTCACTGATTTTCTTGTAATACTTTGATGATGGCAGGCAACAGTCCCAATACATTTGCGTTTTGAACTATCAGTTCAAGAAGGCACCTCGTATGATTTAAAGATACCACAGCACTTTGTTTTTATCAAATAAAAATCTCTCCATGACATAACACAGACAGTTTTCTAGTCTTTGGTATCAGTTTCTGTGTGACTTTGCACAACAGTTAAATTCATCACATATTTGAGGTTTTGTTACAGCATCACCACACTGTATTATCAAGTTCTACATCAGGAGAGGTGCCAGTTCTGGAAATAATATAGTACCCCATCATCTTTATTTGAAGTTATATTTCTCACTCACTTGTAAATTCCCCATGAATCAGAAAAAGCTCATAGAAGAGAGACAGATGACTCCACTCTAAGTTATTGCTGAAAGACCTAGGCCTGCTCTTTTTTTCAGATCCATGACACTTCAGGGAAGGTTTAAGTAAACTTTCCACAAAAGGCCAAATAGTAAATATTTTAGCCTTTTACATGTCATACAGTATCAGTCCGACTATATAACTCAGCCATTATAACAAGAAACAAAAAATAATGAATTAGCATGAATCTACCCCAACAAAAATTTACAAAAATACATTTACATGAAAGCCCAAATTTAAATCCTATTAAACATTTAATGAGGAAGATGTTCAACTGGATTTGAGTGTAATTTGCTGTATTTCCACTCCAGAGCCTCAACTTCTACTGCATATTTTACATCTGTCTATTAAGGCATGAGAAAAACAAACCCTGCAGGGTAAATTTAATGAGATATTTTAGGACCTAGATCTAGAATTGGCATGTAATCACATAGACCTATGTTCTGTTAACCATCGCTCATTTTTATGGCTGCCTAAATGTGTACCAGATTGTTTAATAACAGACACCGTGTGTCCAAAGCAAATGGAGATAGGGCAGAGTTAACATGGTTATGTTATGCAAATTTAAAAAGAAAGTATTAGCAGCCACTAATCAGCACACTCATTCCTGAGTTTGTTTTCTTGCAGTGGCCCAGTCAAACAGAGGCATGTAACAGTCCCACTGGAAGAAGACACGCCCTCTGATTTTGAAGTTACAGTGGCACACTGTTTTACCAAAGACACAGCTTTTCAAAGGCAACACATACTTCTGTAGTCTTTGGTATCAGTGTCTATTCAATTTGAACTTTGGAATAATTGGTATTTTTAAACAACTGAATACTGGAAAAATAAAGCTACACCAGATTAATTCTTGCTTGATGGGTTATTCCCTGAAAAAAAAAATGGAAAAGGGTACAATCTTTCTTTAGATCCATGGTTAGTGTCTTCACCGTATGATTCTCTTTCTTTGACAGCATCCGTATGATGTAAATGACATAATTTCTAGTATGTAGAAAAATCTGAAGTGCAATGAAGTTCAATGTGTGGACAAAATCACAACTAGCAGCACAGCCGGTACATCATTTTTCTGAATGTAAAGTTACTCCAGTAACACATGAACAGACCCAGTGACTGTGCACAGACACTCAAGCTGCTCCCCATGGCCAGGGCTTATGTCTTAACAGAGGGGAAGATGAACTGCTGGAGACAGCTACCACAGAAAGTATTGGAACTCAAAGTTAGTTCCTTAAATATCACTCCTAAACATATGTTCATTTTGGAAACGCAGATGTTGAAGTTAATATTTCAAAAAGAAGTATTTGGTTTACTCATACAAAACAAGATTAAGTCAGAGAAATTTATTTTTTAGTCATTTTTCGCCATAGTATTGTTCATTTTAGCATTATGTGAGTAGGGATTCTTTGGCAATACATTATTCTTTCCAATTATTATTTCTTGGATTTCCAGTTGTATACTGAATTTTTCTCATGAAGGTCTGGCCCATGTGACAACTTCTCCCAAATTCTTCAAAATATCCTCACTTTTCAGAATGCTTCCTTGTTCGTCCACAGGTTGTAGAATGGCGCATTGCTTTTCAGCGGATTCAGTTTACTGGATAGTAAATTCATTTGGTTCTTAGTTTCTTGCTTTTCCTTTGGCTTCAAACAACCATTGGCCAATAAACGGACGTAAAGACTAAGCTGCAGAAATATCACTTCATAATCTCTGCAGTCTGTGAATGCCACTTTACATGGAAAGGTGTCTGAAGATACAAGTTAAGATTTTATTTATTTGTTTATTTTCAGAAAAATATTGTCTCAGATTGTCCCAGCGGTCCCCTGACATCTATCCTTGTAAGAAAATGGCACACAGCAGAGCGGTCATGTGAGAGAAAACTTGTGGTGACAGAGGAAAAGCCTGGAGGCAGGTGCCCACGAGCTGAGAACCACTGGCCATCACCAAACTCTAAAGACAGGCAAAGAATAGATTTGTTCTAGAAAATTATGTGGGGAGGACAGTTCTTTGATACAATGTGTATTTTATTAATAATTTTAGATTTATTAAAGAAGCCACAGGAAACTAACACGTATGGTTGTGTAAAATCTTAAATGAGGAACAACCTCCACTCTGAAAGAAATCCTGTAAGAGTAAGTTACACATATTTTTCCTTCAAATGTATCATTTAATTCCTTAAAAGCTTTTTAAATTAATCATTTAATCAATGCTCTTATTAATCATAATTTATAATGCTTTCCTTAATGACTGCCTTTATGATTAATTTTTAATCGTATAAAGAAATATTATCTCTTAAGACACAAGATATGCATTTTATCCCAATCAATTCAATTCAACCATCCAATTGTGATTTTTCAAGTACTATGATTATTCATTCCACCTATTTTTTTCTGTTCTATTTCTGCCTTTATCATATTACCGATTTGCCACTTATCAATTATTTTTCCTTACTAATTCTTAAACTTTATTTATTAAACTCTTATCATTCATTGCATATGCCCAGTAAAATACTCCAAATATGGGTTCCAGGGTCCCATCATGGTAGCCTAGTAGCTGATGTCCTCATCTTGCATTCCTGGGATCTCAAATGAGCACCTGTTCATATCCCAGGTGCTCCACTTCCTTTCCAGCTCCCGACTTGTGACCTGGGAAGGCAACAGAGGATGGACCAAAGCCTTGGGATCCTGTATCCACATAGAAGACCAGGAAGAAACTCCTGGCTTCTGGCTTCGGATCAGCTCAGCTCTAGTCTTTGTGGCCACTTGAGTGAACCAGCTGATGGAAGATCTTTCTCTCGGATTCTCCTTTTCTCTGTAATTCTGACTTTCCAATAAAACCAAAATAGCCTTCATGTCTTCAATTGCCTTATGCAGTAGTAACAATAAAAATTTCATTATCTAGGCAAATAGATATTGACAAGTAAAAAAATGAATCATTTATTTATGTAAAAAAGAAACATTAAATGTAAAGTTACTAAGTTATAGGACTTCTACCCACACTTTATAAATGGCAAACTTACATTACAATTCATTGGCAGGGTATTGAGAAAATAATGATTCTGTGTCTCATGGTTTACTTTTCTCTCTCTGTCATTATTTCACTCTATTTTACTCATATCTGCACAGTTCTTATGAAATAATTCTCCCTGAAGTTAACAATGAATAAAACTAAGCTACTTAAAAATTATACAATGATGTCTCAATCACATGTAGAAAAAAAAAGCAGGGAACTTGGATTCTTTATTTTCGCCTAAGGCTTCTCCGTTTCTATTTCTCAGCATTAAATTCACTCATTTCCAAAAAAAATCCCAAATACTTACTTTTACAGTTTAAATTTAAACCTCAGTATGCACATATTTATAAATCTACACATATTTAACACGTATGTACTATTATTTTGTCCCACAGAGTACTGCATACCGATAACAATGTTCATGTATGAACTGACTCAGAGACAAAACACTAGGTGCTGTTGTTAGGTGCTAAAAATGGTGACTAAATTTCAGTCAAAACTTTCACCAAGAAACCTAAAAGATTTGAGATTTCACCTCACTTTTCTGTTCACAATTTTTTATCAACTAGAAAAAGAATGAATTGCCTTAAATCTGTCCCCCCCAAAAAACAACAAAAAAATCTGTCCCAACAATAACAACAAAAAAGCCCCAAATTTAAATCCTATAAAAGGTTTTCTAAAGAAGTAAATGCAAGCATCATTTGCATCATTTCAGTATTCCCTCACCTCATTCCTCAAGTCTTACAGAGTGAGCCAGGTAGATTTTCACCTAGGTCACATGGAGAGCTATGATGAGAAAAGTTACAATTGCAAAATCTCAGATTTTATAGGAGGCAGCAGCAAATCTGTCTGACCATTGCCCCAGAGAGACTTCCTAATATTGAAAAGAAATCTGCATTCTGCTTCTAAAAATGGCACATTATTTGCCAAGAATTTTGACTGCACAAACCACACTCTACATCAAAGTCTAGCACAGACAACCAGCACCTCCCCTTACCTGATGTGAAGAAACATGAGAAAATCACAAGAACTGTCAATAGCTTCCACATCATGATGATGGGAAAATATATTCAGTGTTCAGATGTAGAAGTGATCTGCTATTGAGAAAATACAAATCAATCAGTAAGCTGAACTCTTCAGGTTTTTCTGTATGAGTGACATGTGCCATGTGACAGATAGACAGACAGATTAAAGCACTGACTTAGAGATCGGCAACCCAAATTCAAGTCCTGGCTGCTCCATTCCTGATCCAGCTCCCGGCCAGTTCCCCTGGGAAAGTAGCAGAAGCTGGCCCATAAACCTGGCCCCCTGCATTGACATGGGGGATCCAGATGAAGCTCTGGGCTCAAGGTGGTCTTTCAGGTTGTGTCTCTCTTTCCCTCTCTCATTTATGCTTTTAATTTAGATAAAACAAGTCTTTACAAAAATATGCATAACTTTTCAACATTTTTGTGCAAAAATAAACATCTTTTCATTCGATGTTTCCAGAGCTTTTGAATTACACTTGTATTCCTGAGCTTTGGGTTCATACCATAGGTTACTGAATTTGATCTTCTATCATCTGCTGATAAATTTTTAAAAAAATGTGTGGGAAAAAAGAAAAATACAGCAAGCAGCTATACAATAGTTCCTAGACTATTCATGAATAGGGCAGACCTACAAGGATAGCACAGAACGGAAATGATCCAGTATCACCTTTCCTTAGTAACTGGTTTTTCCGATGTAAATATTATTGTGATAAATCCACAGTATAAATGTTAACACTTAAGTTTAGACTTGTTCATTTTGCTTTTGTTGTAAAAAAAAATCATGCACGTAATTTGATTGAATTGCTTTTTCCAAGCCAATGCTAGGGAATGCCATTACCTTGAGGCGACTTTGGGTGCTGGCAGGTGGCTCCCGGAGTCTTCAGTCTCAAGTAAAAAATGCAAATAAAGTTCAAGCCATGTTCCGTTTAAACAGGAAAAAGATGGTACTCACAAACAGGACTAATGATATCCTGAGGCTTACCTCAAAATTCCTCAAATCCTTTTCAAATTTAGCAGACTACGTTTTTTAAATCAGTAATGATTAACAGTAAACATTTTGAATTTTTGTGCAGTATGATTTCATCTCTAAATACAAGAAAGAAGTAAAAGACGAGTACCAGCCTGCTCCCATCACTGTTGGCTTCATGCAGTTTACGAACTGATATTGGTCATGTTATTATCAGGTCGGGCGGCCCTGCAGCTGTTCTGAGATCACAAATGGCTACTGACAATTGGAGATAATCCCCTTCATCCATTATTTTACCTTGTTTGGTTGCTATAGACGTTATGAACATTCTTTCCAGAAAAGAGAGAAAGCATCTCCAATGAATATTCTCTGAGTATTTTAGTTTTTCCCCAACCAATCTCCTATTGCTAGACGTGTCAACACAATAAAGACACACGCGTCCTTTTCTTTATCATGGTTAGGTCATTTCCAGTGATCACATGATGCTTTGTTCCAATGAGTTTATTATAATAGAAAAACATTTGTTGTTAAACATGTATTTTTGTCTCGATTTTTATTGTTATTACTGAATACTGTGGAAAAAAAGGAGGGACATCAAATACACGCATAAGGCTTATCACATTCCCAGTGGAGAATATTAGAGGAGTAACTACTGCACCAAAATTTAAAAAAATAAAAATATTACAAAATCATCTGTTGTCCTTATCTATGCATTTGTTCTTTTCCTTGTGTGTGTTACATGCTCATCAGTTTGTTACTTTTCTATACTAAGATCAAGAAACACACATTTCCTTCCTCTGGTTCCCTAGGGAAAATGACGCAGGTAATGAACTTTTGAGGCGTTTCTTTTACTTGTTGAGACAGTGTTCACCTCCATCTGGCAGTGGGTGCTTTACTGGAAAGGTAGATTTACAGAGAGAAGAATAGATGGAGGAAGATCTTCCGTCTGCTGACTCACTTCCAAAATGATCCAACAGCCAGAGCTGAGCAGATCTAAAACCAGGAGTCGGGAGCTTCTTTTATGTCTCCCACCCTGGAGCAGGGTTCCAAGGCTTTGGACCATCCCCCACTGCTTTCCCAGCCATTAGCAGAGATGGATCAGAAGTGAAGCAGCTGGGAGTCAGACCGACACCTACATGGGATGCCAGCCCTTACAGGAGGAGGATTAGCCAACTGAGCCATTGATTTACCCCCCATTCCATAGTCCACACTCTCCCAAACAAGGGCAGAAATAATAGTAAAAAATGTTTGAATTATCAGAAAGCTCAGATAATTTATCTAAAGTTAGACTTAGTAAGTGACAGCGTTAAAATTCTAGTCAAAACCTGTGGAATATTCTACTTCACCACTTTCCTTATTTAAAACTTGAAGACCCCAAACCATAACACATCCCTCAATGCAGTTTTGGGCAGCTATAAAAGAGATACTTTGTGTAAGTGAGTTATTTCCAGTGATATTAAATATCACATCTGTGAAACCATTTCCACTGGTGAAGTGAAATGCTGGGACTGTCAAAGATTTTGGTGATGAATAAATCATACACCAACAAATGTCTTGCTCCAAGGTTAGCATGTTGAACCTATTTCAGTTAATCTGCCCTTGAAGCTTTACTGTTAAGTCTATTTAAAATTTCTGA
The DNA here is from genome assembly GCF_030435755.1 of Ochotona princeps. Taxonomy (NCBI): domain Eukaryota; kingdom Metazoa; phylum Chordata; class Mammalia; order Lagomorpha; family Ochotonidae; genus Ochotona; species Ochotona princeps. Next base: position 20,034,273 of record NC_080834.1, on the reverse strand, counting down.
ACATTTACTGTTTCACTGCATCTAAAAGCAGCTTTCACCTCATTTTTCTTCAGTTAGGTTACACAGGGCACTACGGTCCTTTCCATTATTAACTGTACATTTTTGCCCAGCCAAAAGGAGACTTAGAAGCATGCTAAGCTATCCCATGAGTATTATATTACATTTTGATAGAAAAGTTTCCAAAAATCATTCCAGGAAGTATATTTTATAATAGTGATTCAATATTTAATAACTTTTTTGGTGAGAAAAATTCTCTTGGCTGTATACACTCAATATCAATTATTGGAATAGACCAGGGGCTTCAGATGAACTACCAGAAAAGCGAATGATTGCAAAATGCATCTCAGTTCACCTTTTGAAAAGATTGAGATTTGTTTCTGCGAACTCACTTCCATTTTGACACTTGCCTTTGGTGAAGAGGTATTGAAGCTTAGCTATGCCTTCTCTGCATCTATTGAAATGACTAAGTGGTTTTTGTTCTTCAATGTAGTGGTGCAATAGATGGTCGCTAATTTATGACAAACCTGTACAACCTAGCATGTCTAGAGTAAATCCCACTTGATGGAGATGGTCATTCTAATGTGCTCTTTAATTCGATTTTTTGGTAGCAAGGTGTTCTTAAAAGGGGGTGATATTTTACATTATCGTACGTATATCCTGCGGTCATAAACAGTTTTTGTTACCTTTTAGCATTCTTGTGTTTCTAATGTTAATCTATGTATAAAGTCCAACCTCCTAAAATTTCAGAAACTATCATAAACAAGGCAACATTAATATATCCTTAAAAACAACTTAAAAACATCATCTATTCCTATCCCCAAATGTCATACTACTAGTAATTAAAACAGCATAGGACTGGTTTAAAAACCAATACATAAATCAGTGGAACAGAATAGACAGCAAATGATTAATCTAAATACACAGCGAACTGATTTTATACAAAATTATTCCAGCCATATAGTGAAATACATTCAATCTCTTCAACAACCGCAAGATTGGATGTAGAAAAATGAAATTACATCCATGTCTCTCACCACATACAAAAATCAATTCAAGAAGGATTATAGACCTTAATTTAAGACTTGTACTTAGAAAGTTGCTGAAAAAAAAAAAACAGGGGGAACACCCAAGACATTCCTGTAGTATCCCCAAAGCACAGACCACAAAGCTAAACAAATGGGACTGTATCAAACTCAGTCTCTTGCACAGCAAAGAAAATGATCGATAAAGAGCCAGCTAACAGAATGGGAAAATAACATTTGAAAACACCTGCACAACAAAGGATTATTATGTTGAATATATCAGCAAATTAAAACACTCAACATGTTCCATCTTGATGACTTCTAAGAAAACAAAATGTATCTCTGGATGCAACAGTGAGCTTTATGATGATACAAGTTTAATAAATATTCTTTGAGAATTAAAAAAATAACAAAGAAACACTGTTTTCTCATGTGCTACTCTCACTGCTGTTTCTCAGTAGGATGTTAATCAGTGAAATTCAAACACATCTTAATATGAACAGAGGAATTGTGAACTCTGGGCAAAGGGCTTTTCATTGAATTAAACAATTTTAGGTGAAGAAATACTGGAATAGCACTAAGCACTCAGTATTGCCAACAGCATTGGTGAAAACCATGTCATTTATTTGTGTTTGTTCCAGTTTTTCGGAGTGACATCAAAACTACCGAGGAAAATGTTTGATAATTAAAACACACATTGCCCATTATGAAAATATAAAATGTTTGAGGGGCCAGCACTGAGGCATTGTGGGTTATGCCACCGCCTGCAATGTGGGCATTCCCTGTGGACACCTAGTCAGATCCTGCCTGCTCCATTTCAAATACAGCTCCCTGCTAACGCATCTAGGACAGCAGCGGGATGCTGCAAGTGCCTTGGTCCCTCCAGCCGTTTAGAAAACCCTGATGGATTCCATGGAAGGAAGGACCTCAACCCCATCTCTGCCTTTCTCTGTAGCTCTGTAATTCAAATAAAATATCCTTTTTTAAAAAAAAGATTTGTTTATTTTATTGGAAAGGCAGATATACAGACAGGAGGAAGGACAGAGAGGAAGATCTTCCATCTGATGGTTTACTCCCCAAGCGGCCGCAACAGCTGGAGCTTAGCCAATCTGAAGCCAGGAGCCAGGAGCTTTCTACAGGTCTCCCACGCTGGTGCAGGCTCCCAGGGCCTCAGGCTGTCCTTGACTGCTTTCCCAGGCCACAAGCAGGGAGCTGGATGAGAAGCAGGGCCGCTGGGATTAGAACTGGTGACATATGGGATCCCGGGGCTCTTGCAAGGCGAGGACTTTAACCACTACGCTACCGTGCCGGGCCCAAAACAAATATTCTTTTTTCAAAAATCCCTCAAAAGTTTGGAGATAAGACAACCCACATAACCAAGTGAATCTCTGCTTAGGAGGGAGGCAGTATTTTCTTTGCAGTATAGCTGACAGTACTGTCTTAGCACATCACAGACTGTGAAATAGCAGCATGATAAGTATAACCCCTTGATTATATTCCTGCAGGAGGAGGCACCATACTGCGCACAAACTGCGGGGGCTGTTTTATATGCATGCTCATATTTTTAAACAATCCAATATAAGCAGTGTTTGCATATGGGAATTTATCAGTTTAATAGAGGACTAGCAAAACATTTTACGCAGGAAATACTGGTCATTGTGGGTGATGATGATTATCCTCTAATCAATCTATTTCTTCACTTAAGAAAAACATACACAAGTGTGCATATACACCTTCCTGGCAGCATGCAACTCCACAGCTGGCAAAACCGAGCAAGCTGAGTCCAAGAACTGACGTATGGCTGGGCCGGCAGCCCGCGTATTCTCCCAGGTGCAATTATTTCAACATCTCTTTAACTTCTTCATCTAATTAATTATAATGTTAATACCGCTACTTTATTCAAAAGTGAGGAATCATTAATTAATATGTGTAAGGCATTCCGAAATATTTTTGAAAGGTAACTACCCTAACGAGTAGACAACTCAATTGTCTTCACTTCCAGAGCTTTACTCTGAGGTGTTTCAGGGTGTGCCTGCCAAGGAAGTAACATCTTATAATAATTATTTTTATTCTTTAAAATGGTGGGACACTATTCCTAATCATTAGCTACCATTCACAATATGCAGACAAACAGATATTTGCTTGAACTTTGGTGTGAACCATATGGTCTTGTGAAGGATGGAAGCAACACAAGAGGCCCTGAGAATGTTCATTTTAATTCAGCAAATAGAAAACCAAGAATATTGCTCTTGAAGCCAGTACTTTTGCAGAAACCAGTCATGTTTTGCTTCACTAATATAAACCAAAAAATATTTTCTATCCACTGTTACAATATATAATCATAGTACGATAGTTCATGAGTTCTTGGGGTATCAAGAGAATTAAATATAAACTGTAGGAAGTATTTCACTCTAACTACATGACTTAGGCTTAGGTACTTAAACAATAAAATATATTTTCTCAACCATGGCAATTTGATCAATACGTAATCCTTTTAGTGAGCATTTTAAAAATCTTGGTTGGAGGCTTTTATCATCAACTTCCTCCATTATTTCACAAGAGAACTTTCCTGTTTCAGACTATTTTCAGTGTTGGTGCAAGTGCTAACTTCAATGTATTTCAATCGACTGTCAAAAACGTGATTTGGTAAAAAATCCATTAAAATAATCTCTCAAATGCCCTGATGTATGAAGCATTTGCTGGTACGCCTATATTGCAGACAGGGAATGTGTTTATCTTCATTTTATGAATAGTCTTCAGAGGAAAAAGAGAGCCCAGAAATTGACAGCTGGTCCAAACAGAATTTCCACACATTGAGAGCATGCATGCACAAAGCTTCTATTCTGTTTGCATAGACAATAATGGGCCTCCCTAATTAGTTCTGGAAAGTATATATTGTAGGCTGACTGTTACCTGGCAAGCATTCAAAAGACACAGTTTACATTTTATTTTTCTCTTTGGGTGAATATTCTTTAAAAATGAATTTTATGTATTAGTAGAACTATTCTCTTCATAAAACATTAAAGAAACTCAACAATGAAATCTCTTCTTTTGCCATTCTGCTAAATTAGAGTCAGAACTGGAAAACTGAAGAACATACAACTTATGGTGATTATTAAATTGCTAATAGAGAACTAAAAAGCAGCAAGTAACACGTAATACCAAGGATCCACTAATAACTCAGACTAGCAAATGGACACGTTAAAATATGTAATTATATATTGTATTTTCCAGTATCATCATTAATAGCTTCACATAATGGAATGTCCGTATCCAATATCTACTGGAGGCGAAGAGCTGTTGGAACAGGTTAAATATCTCTAGCTTTATTACAGTCATTTACCAATTCTAATGAACAAAAATAAACAACATTTTCCAGTCCTTTGTGTCTTTATGATACCAATAAATTGCTACATCTAACAAAGGCACATACAGCTTATTGGCTTTCATCTTCTGCATAATCCTCTCAAGCATATTCATATAACATTCATTATATTCATAACAGCGCTGTTCGGTGCTTGAGGAGTTACAAGGATCGAGACTCCGTTATTAATGAGCTTACAGTTTATTAGAATATAGGATGACGATAGTAAATAAAGTAGAAACATATTTTTTAAGAATTGAGTATTTCTGATTAGGAAACAATGAATACTTTCAACAGGAAATGATTCAACCTTTAGAAACATAATGAAAAACATTACAAGAAATAGATGAACAAAAGAATTTATTGATGTCATTAACTTTCTATGGAGATGAAAAAGTGAAGGGTTCTAACTGTAAAGCTGACTATAAGGAAGTGAGCTGCAGATTGGGCATCGGAAAGAGAAGTAGGAATTAACATCTGGACCATAAAAAAATCTCTAACAATTGGCTAAGACATTGGAACTTTACTCCTCTGGAGGAAAAAAATATTCAAAATGGCTATTTTCCAATGGTGGAATCAATCAGGAGGTTTATTTTTTGGAAAGTGAAAATTCTGAAGACATTCTGAACAATTGCTTAACGAATGGTTCTTAACTGTGGGAGGGAGAACATAGAAAATAGCCTTGTTATTTTAATATGTTGTAGTTGCTGAAGTACAGATTTCAAAAATGTATAAATTATATGACTATCTCCTATAGAGATGAATTGATATGAGAAATTGCAAGTACATAACTTTTTATAAGGCACATAGCCATGTCTATTCTGAGTTGAAAGAGAAATAGCAAAAACAAGCAAACAAACAAAAAAGGCTGCCTAAAATACGTGGTGATTATAGTAGGTGATTATAAAAGCTAACCATATTGAGAACAATTTATCTTTAAAGAAAAAGGTGAAATGAAAGAAAGGAAAATTTATAGGCGGAGCAATGCTCATCTCTAAGTGCCAACTAGATCACAAATGTACCTCTCTGAGGACAGAAATCTGGTTTATACGGCTTTCGTATTCTGTAGTTTAAAATTTCTCACAAAGCGACTTGTCCATAAACTCTTCATAAACTGAATTACTGTGATTCTTGAGAACAGTAGACATCTTACCCATTCTGAAGTTTTTAGGCCTTGCTAGCTGACATAATAGTTTTTAGTATTTGCAACATTGTTAAAATGCAATAACCATCGAACAGGTGTGACAGAACAAGGGGTTTCACCCTAGTAACATTGTTAACATCACAGACGGTAGCACGGAAGGACCAAAACAACCTACAAAATAGGTACTGATTCTTCTATTACTGAGAATCCCTAAGAAATTTCCACAGAATGCAAGCCACACAAATGACAAAAAAAGCCCTCTATGATCAAAGTGAATTTGGCGAATTCTGTCTAAAATATTTTCTTCAAAGGAGTAAATTTCACACATCACTAGGGAATTTGAGAAGACTCTAAGTAGCACAATTTCATTTTCTTTAAGTCCATTCTCCAAAAGCATTTGAACCACATTAGAAACTGCTCCGTTGTTAACATGCTGGGTGTGGAGGGAACAGGGTCATGTGAAGATTAGATGTCCCAGGTAATGAATGTAAATTCAGACAGCTCTGTCCATTACAGGAGCTGAGATACTGGGCAAATTACATTGATTTATTTAAGCATCTGTTTCCTTCAACTTACAATGTAGATGATAACAGTACCTATTTCACCTCTATGTTGTATGTAAATTTTGATGCTTAATAAACCTACACTTTTCATTGAGAAACCTATATACAAGTACATACACACATACAAGTTCATGCATACCTGTTACTTCATAGCTGGCAATGAGGAGCAGGTGAGCACACAGCCTCTTTTATACCCGTATCAGCATACCCGTATCAGCAGTCTAACAGTCGCCCAGGTGCAATTATTTCAACAACTACTTAATATTTTCATTTGATTAATTAAAATGTAACTCTACCACCTTTTACAAAAGTGAAAAAAGCAAATGGTTATGATATTTAAGTTATTCTGAAATAGTTTTAAAAGCCTAATTACTCTCAGGATGAGTCAGCCTCTACATTTTTTCATAGTGTTTCATTTTATGCACATTTTCCTTCAGGTTACAATTACACAATGACTCTGCACATTGTCGATTTAGTTTTCTTTATACCACATAGCGTTCAAAATGTACTTTCATGTTAGTATTCTTTAATCCTGAAAAATTGTCAGCTACCGTCTATACACACATACATCTTACACACCCCTAAAACTTTTTTTCTGTGTATTGTCTTCTTATATTCTGGATGATTTCTTCAGAACTATATTCTGGCTCACGGATTCTTTTATTTTATTGCATAATCTAAAGGTTTTTATTCATTTTGCTCATGTTTCACATGCTTTGGAGTTTATTAATAATTTTCCAGTTATAGATGTAGACACACATACATGTGGTATCTCCACATATATATTACAAATACTTTAAGATTTCTCTGGAAGACTTGTTTATTGTGGCACAAAAAAAAATTGAATCTATGTAGTTTTTCTCCTAAGATGTGTTTCCCTGAATTTTTTCAAGATAACTTGTAAACGTGATATGTATTATTTTGCTGATGGTATGTTGGAGCTTTTAATTGATCGGGATGATACTCTGCTGGCTCTGTCTTCAGACCAGAGAGGGTATACCTAAGAAGCCGTTGAACTTGACTGGACAATAAGATGCTGGACTCTATGTTTGGTATACGCTTGCAATGGGGGAATCTCAACTGAACTTGAACTGTGGTTATGCAACAAGGTGGAGGAATCCACCATGGGGGGAGGGTTTGGGGAGTGGTGGGGAGAATCCCAGTACCTATGAAACTGTGTCACATAATACAATGTAATTAATGAATTAAAAATAATAAATAAATGAAAAAGAGAAAAAAAATGTGATATGTATTAATGTGCATATATGCATCCATATTCTTATTTGGTATTTGATATTTTCTTTACTTGTCTTTTTATAAACACAATATTTACCTTTGCATTTTAAACATTCATCTGTTTTTTGGAAAACTTTTTCATAAAATTACTTTCAAATATTGGTTGTTATTGTTATTGATAATTCTAATCCCTAAATACATTTGGGCACTTTGTAACTAGATACTTACTTTTAATTTTATTTTTCTATATTTATTATCCATTTCTGGACTCATATTTGGCAAGCTTACAGCTTCTGTTTGTTCAGTACCTTGAGTTTCTTTCGTTTCTGGCTCAAGAGGATATTCACTTTGATTTTGTGCTCCATTTATTTATTTATCATAAGCTTGAAATAGAAAAGTATATATGAATATACACTAAGTTATCTTGTCTAGAGTGCATGACCATTTCAATGTAACTCACTGCATTATTTTATAATCATTATTAATCACATAAATACATAATAATTGTTTTCCGGTTTACGCTAGATGTTACCTAAGCCAACAAAAAAAGAGACTTTTCCTCATGCTAGACACAGGATAGAAGACATATATGCAAACCTTTGTTATAGTATTTTTGTCCAAGTACAAGATTGTATAATAATTACTATAACTCACAGATTTGTTGTGAGATTAAAAACAATACTGGGACAAAGTGTCCAGAACAAACATAGAATGCATTAAGCACTAAATAAAATGAGATCATTATAATTATTTGTTACACTTGGATTGCCTCTTGGAAGTTCAAAACATACTGACAGCTATTTATATAGACAATAAACATCTAGCTTGCTTGTTAAAAACACAATTTGGAAATCAAAATCTCCCACATGTCCCTCAGTACCAACATTAGAAAAAAAAAATCTATCCTTTTCCTTTGTCAACTACTATTTATAAATAGAACTTTTCTTACTTCACACATAGAACTATTAAAGATACATACTAGGAGGGATTTTAAAAATGATCAATTTGTGTCTCTTCAGTATGTATGTAAGAAATTTGGTTGCCAAAGAACAAAGCATTTGGCCCAATTTACAAAGATAATGAGTGATATAATGAGTCAAATTCTGGATTTCTGCCTGTAAGTTCCATTTTTATTTTAGCTATCATTTTCTTATTTATAGAACACAATTTTCACTAAAATCCATTGTTTTAGGAACCATCTGGAGTGAAGATTTAGAATGCAGATTAGTATCAGACTAGACAGATGCAGAATAATGCCTCACCTTCCTCCCTGACTGTGCCCCAAACTCCCAATTCCATCAAGTGTGTGTGTGTGTGTCCCTATTTCCTAACATTATTTTATACTTCCAGGTATATTTTAACTCCAGTCTAGGCACACAAATGAAGGACAGTAAAATTTCACCTAAATTCATTATGATGAACAATGTGCAATGATCAAAGAAATAGTGAAAAAAACAAATACTAATATACTCTTTTATTCAAAATGACTCTTCTTGTATTTCAACTTTGTATGATAAGGCAAACCACATGGGGTATCCGCTGCCGAAGAATCAACAGTAGCGCCCAAGCAGTGACTGATGTGCACTGGTCTGCGTGACACCTGAAATAACTCTTCCATACCTTCTCTGTGTGCTGAGCAGCACTCATTATTATCCTCATCCCACACAGAAGTCATGGCACTGCCTCCATTATGTTCCCTCCCTGTAACAAACAGATTACAATTTTGAGACTGATGAACATGAGCAGGAAGCTGTTGCAGAGAAGATCATTAAATGAACAGAAATGATTCGATTTTTTTTTTCCTGGCTTCTGCAAATATTCTGTATTTTGTGAAGGACACAACTTCTAGAATCTAGAAATGTAAAGAGACTACAATGTGTCTTCTTAAAAGCAGTAACCTTGACAGCAGACATATCAGGAATGGACCTAAAATAGAGCCTGTTTGGGCACAGACATTCGGACAACATGTATCCTAAACCCCCGCCCTGAAAGACCCACTCTGGTCAAAGCAGGCCCTGCCGAATCGGTAAAACGACTGTAGTGGTTGAAGGTTGCTTCATTTCAATCCTACACATTCCTATCCGACCGTAAATCAATGCCCCGCATATTTCTTCTCTCTTCTAGCAGCAGCACTTGTCAGAAGAAAAGCTCCTCATAGATAGATTAAAAGTAAAAAATTTTGATAACTGTGGAACTCTAAAAAATTATGTAGCTTCTTTAATTATCAACCTATGGAAATTAGGTAACATCTACCACATCGAGCCATTGTGAGTAACATAGTATGGTATCACATTAGTCATGTAGATGAAGGTACTTCAAAATGTGAAAGTGGAATTTAAATACATAAATACATGTATATATATATATGTAGGTGTGTATATATATGTTTACATGTATACATACACATACATATACATTTGATGTATAACATTTTGAAATCAAGGCATAGTTTTTTACATAATAGTAATTTTGTATGAGTTTTGTGAATACTCCATGCACCAACAAAGGCTGATCTTTCCAATTAAATAATTAGAGTTATTTGAAAGCTGCAGAGAAAGAGAGAGAAATCCCTGATTGCCTGGCTCATCTCCCAAACGCTTCCCACAGCCTAGCCCAGGCTAAGCTGAAGCCACAGAACAGGAGTGTCTGAGCTAGATTTCCCGTGTGGATGGCAGAGGTCAACACCCTGAGACACAATGTCGTCCCTCCTAAGGAGCACATTTGCAGGAACCTGAAATTAAAGTGGAGGCACTGCTTGGAAGCAGGTAATCTAAGGAGTGGGCATCTCAAGCAGTATTGTAACTGCTGAGCCAAACTCCCACCCCAAGGCTGTACTAATGAACACTTCACACAGGTGTACATACACAATGATTCAAGACGTTGGGGGGTAGCGAACAGATGACATTGTTTAAAGACCCATAGGGTTTTTGTTTGTTTGTTTAAGTTTTTTTTTGAAGGCAGATTACAGAGAAAAAGAGAGACATGTTTTGGCTCAATTTTTAAGGCTTCTTTCTTAAAAATGTCTCCTTATGGGGTCCAGCTATCACAGACTTTCATCCCCTAAATCCACCCTCCTACTAGAAAGAGAGCTTAAACTTTGTAACAGTTTGAGGAATCTCCAGGGAGAATGCCCATTGAAAAGATTTAGAAGGTCTTGCCTGGATTTGAGTCAAAAGTGTATAATTGGGAGCACAGAACTGATGATCCCCAGGAGAAAATTGAATTGTGACGGGAAGAATAAAGAGAGGATGCTCATCAGACAAAAACAACAGATGCCCACTGCATGCTCCAATCTCCATCACTGGCGACACCCTGGGTATTGGCCACTACGGCTTCTTTCCTTTGGGGACCACTTTGTATTTGGAGACTGATGTTTTCAAAAATCATATTTGACTGCCAAGTGTACAATTACTTTTATAGTCAACTCAGAGGGCTATATTAAACCATTTATGCAGCTACAGGTGGCTCATGAACAGAAGTAACAAACCCTACAGACAGAATCTGACCTTGCCAATTCCCACAGGAAAAGAAAAACATTTTATGCACAGTCGAGGTTCAGCTGTATTATGTAGCACACCATTGCTTATGAGCTATACTAAATACCATGGGATTTATAAACAGAAGTGTGAGATTTCTCTTAGAAATTGAGCTAACAATTATTTTTACATTTAATGCGAGTTAAAACTAATTGTTATAGAACAATTTCTCCACACAGTGTTGGAAAGAAATGTGTGATTTCTTCGTGGTGATTATTTTACATAATTCAGTATATTTTTACATTTAAACTAATTTCCTGTAGGGAAATGGCTTTGTTTAATTTTGGAAAGTTTAGGTATTTGATGTGAAATTTGATGTAAAATTCCCTTGATAACACAAGTTGCATGACCTTGGCAAAATTTGTTAACCACCAAAACCTCAATGAGCTTATCTGCAAGCCAGGAACACCATCATAATGCCTGAATTCATGAGATTGGGCCAGAAGATCCTTTGAGCATTTTCAACATGAGCAAAATAAAAAGTTACAAAATATAAAAGAAATCTAAGGGCATAAAAGCATCTATAGACTTCAATGAAAACTCTGATGATAAGAGATAAAATTCCATATAAATATTAATACTATGATAGAGAAATATTAACCTTATCATACTATCCAAATGTTTTAGGATAAGGAATTATGTTTCCACAAACCAATTTATTATTGTAATGAGATAAATGAAAGATAAAATGGCTTAAAATTTATGAATAATGGAAATACTAAATATTTGCCCATCAAAATTTAAAAAAACATTAAGCTTTTGTCTTGTGTTTTTGCTGTAACATTTATGAAAACTTGGTAACTGATTACTGCTCTGTAAGTAGAGTTGCTTAAATAGTTCCCCCTGTGTTTTCAGACATTGAGGCAACAGAACAAACATTGCATAATTGTATACATTTTGAAAAACTAAACATAAAAAAAAAGTATTATTGAGCAGAGGGAGTTTTTGGAGGAGAGGCTGTGCTTTCTTTTTGCCAACCCAAAGATGAATATCCATGTCCATGGAAACTGCCCATACATAAAGCCTTCAGAGACCTAGAAACTGGGAGCCCTGTTCAGTCTGGGCTCCAAGGTGTCAGCTTGACCGTGGAAGTCCCTCAGCCCGCCAAGAGAGAAACCACCTCACCCAGCAGCAGAGGCATCGGGAGCCGGAGAGCCTGATCTTAACATCTCTTCACGTCTTGGTGACTCTTCAGGTGAAAGACGAACAACTCCCTTGCTTCACTCTTACTATGAATCCTTGGCATTGAATTCTAAACAGTTCCATCAACCCCGTTGTCTGAACTCAAACCAGACGTCCTATGTAAAAAATAACCAGATGCATGTGGGCACATACATTTGATTTTTTTTAAATCGACTTTTCTGTAGCATCACTTTCATGAAAAATAAAAGAAAAACATGAAAGATGAACTTGAACCCAAAACATGTGCAGCAGCAGTCACTAAGAGGACCCTGACAGACGCTCCTCAGGTTTTCTGCTTCTGGCTGAGAAAAATATCTTATCTTTCAAACAACCTCATTCTGTTCCAGTAGGCATTTTAAAACCAGTATTTTGCCTGTTGAAAAAATCCTTATTTCTATAATGCTTGCTGAATTAGAGAATTTGTTGTAGTTTCTCTTACACTTCTGTTTTCTGCTTCAAGGCTCATGTATATTAATGTTAGTTAAGTAGCCAAGCACACAGGCTTTGTTATCAAGTAGACCTGGGCCTCAGGATGCACGCTGCACTTGTGAGGTTTAAGGCGTGGACAGCTTGAAGAAACGTTCCACTTCCACTTCCTCATCTGAGAAAGATGCAATGATTTTTATCTGCTTCACAGAATTCCTACTGGAATGAAAGGAAGTAACGTATGCAGTGATTTGCAAGGAGCTTCACATGAAACAGGCACACAACAAATATTATTTGTTGCATATGGCTGTGATTTCTGTTTGGTATTTCAGCGTCTAGATAAAAGGGTACATTCAATGCATCCACTGTGTGTCAGAGGCCTCCTTTAACTGTTGTGGCAGCCTCTAAGTAAACACAACTGTTATATCTCAGGAAAAAGTGCAGAGAATGCCAACTCCCAGTACAAGCGCACAGACGGAAGTGTACATTTTAAAAGGAAACCAAGGTCACGGTTGTTAATATTGGAAAGCAATGTGGAACACGGAGATCCCAGTCAGTGATCAGAACGTTCTAGGTGAAGCAGTGGCAGAGCTAGGAAAATGCCTGCCTCCCGAGTCAGATCTTCCCCGGCACCTCAGTTCACTCTGCTGAACGCTCTCCATTTTGTAAATGTCTTTGTAATGTATTTACCAGAATACACTTCATTTTTTTTTCAGTTCGCATCCTTCACCCTTACTCAACTATGAATTCTTTAAAGATGCCCAAAGTGCAATCATTTTTTATATCCAGAGCTCCGCATGCAGACTGGAAAATAGGTATACAATAGAAGTGCATTCAGTTCAATACACAGAATTTCCAAAGCTCCTATAACATGTAAGAATGATTTCTTCCATTGGAAACATTTAACCTTTGCCATTTTGAACCAAATATCCTACCACATTAGGTTAAATAACAAATATATAATTAACCCTCAAATGAAGTAAATAATATGTGCAAAACCCTGATTGGGAGCTGCCATCCTCTCTCTTTCCTTATTTTTATTTGAATCTTTGCAATGGCATGTTCTCACCTTATACTTTGAGGCTCACTCATCTAGGAGTAAACAGAACAGAGCGTGTTTCCTCAGGAGTGTGACGGGGCCTGGACGCCGGGAGTCAAGCTCAAGATTTTGATTTCACTTACATAGTATTTGTTGTGCTTTCTATCAGCAGAACCAGTTATGTTAAACGTTTCCTTCACAAATGTGACCAGGCTACACAAATGTGTGTTCTCTCTAAATTAAGCTTCTAGCATATTGGCAAAAATGTTTGTGGATCCTTCCCATCTGAGCCTTTCCTGGAATCTCCCACGTGAACCGTTTTCATCATCCTTCCCAAATGTAAAGGAGTGAAATAGAAACACCTGTCATTTTAGTTGATGGAATGCTGAAGGATTTAAGTATGATTTGAATTACAGAGAGAACACATTTGCTTTCAACCTCAAAAGTCTTTTATTCCTGGAGAATGGAGCCTTTCTCTAATTTTAAATAGTAGTCATTTTTTAGCACTTTATGTTGTTTTGGTTTTTTTTTATTATTTGATAAGTAACTTTTTTTTTTAACAAGCTAAATTTATTTTTTTACTAATTACATTGCATTATGTGGCACATAATGCAGTGGTTTTAAGAGCATGCTGGCGTTTTTAACACACTATACGATTTCAGAATAAAGGGCACATCTGTGGTTGCTACAGTGGGAGAGGAAGTAGCCAAGGCAGCATGAAAGTCCCATTTTAGTGGCAGGTCACAATGTCGCTGTCCTCAGTACCAGTTACCCACTCCAAGCTCATGCTCTCAAAACATTTGTTGCCGTTTCCTCCTGGCCATCCAGTACCAACAAAGGTTGTGGGAATTTTTTGCCAAAAGTCCAATTTCACTCATTTGTTTGCTATACATCTGAAGTACTCGTAATACGCCAGCATCATATTTCATAGACCAGGAATTATTTTTTGATAGAAAAGTGATTTACTATAATTGTTTAGTAACCATAGTGAAACTCATTAAATAGCAACCGCTTCTTTTTGCAAAAAGTTTAGTTTCTAAACATTTTCTTATTTTTATTTTATTTTTATTTTTCACGATAGAATAGGAATTCCCCCCTTCCACCTTTCCAACTTCCCAGCCCCCTCCCCACTGTTTTCCCCTCTATGGTTACAATAGTACAGTCTCTCAACAACAGTCACAAGTCCATCATTCTTCTATTTAAGTGTATCATGACTTTGTAGGTATAGAGATGGTAGCGAGTCCAGCATCCTATTGGCGAGATATATATGTAACAGTTTGATTGGGAATCCATCTGTTATTTGGAAGTAGGGCTGCATACTGCAATGTGTTTTCAAGAGCAGGAATTTTCAACAACAGTAACTAGGTGTTAACGAATAACAACATGATAAACACTGTAAACAGAAAAGACAGTATCTGAAAATATTCGTCCAGGCTGTGATCCACACACACACTTGCTTGTGAACCTCGGAATACATGAACACATAACACTGTAATGCATGTTAACCTTCTGAAAGGTAGCCTGTTACATCAAGTGCTGCCTTGGAGATGCAGCCTTTGCTAGCCAACCCCCACAGTGAACCCCTTTAGTAAATTTCTTACAAAAGCAAAACAAAACAAAAACCTACAGGTTCTACTCTAACATTGAATTCTGATACAGAATCTAATTTGTGTTTTTAAAGATTTATTTATTTGTATTGCAAAATCAGATATATATAAAGAGGAGGAGAGACAGAAAGGAAGATCTTCCATCTTGATGATTCACACCCCAAGTGATCTTAACGGCCACAGCTGCGTGGATCTGTCGATCCGAAGCCAGGAGCCAAGAGCTCCTCCAGGTCTCCCACACAGGTGCAGGGTCCCAAGGCTTTGAGCCGTCCTCGACTGTTTTCCCAGGCCACAAGCAGGGAGCTGAAGGGGAAGTGGGGCTGCTGGGATTAGAATCAGTGCCCATATGGGATCCCGGTGTGTTTAGCTGCTAGGCCAAAATCTAATTTGTTAATGCACTGTCGTTTATCATGTGCTGAAAAGCAAAGCCACAGTAGAAGCATATGTGCTTTACGATCCTTTCCAGTGTTGAAGCAGTTCTACAGAAGGTCTGAGATGTGATCGTTGTGTGAGTGTCTGGATATTTCATTAGCACAAGTTCCCTCCTGCTTTAATAACAGAATAGAAAACTAAGACCTGGAAACGTTCTTGATTTAAATTTGCCAGCATAGAGTTGGGCAATTTTGGAAAACTATGGGATGTCCGTAATTCTATAACAATATCCTAGATTCATAAGCAAGTCAAACAGGCTGGGTTTCTAGCTCCCCTATAACACTGAGAAATTTCAAAATATCTGGTTATGTTCATATATTTATTTTAAAAATACATAATTTTAGAAACAAAAATGAATTTTGGGCTTTTAAAAAGATTAATTTATTTGAAAGGTCATGTTATAGCAAGAAAGAAACAGAGAGAGAATCTTTTGTCATTCGGTTCACTTTCCAGGTGACGGTAACAGCCTGGTCTGTGTCGCCGGAATCCACGCGCTGCCATCTGGTTCTCCAGTGCGGGGGGCAAGTGGTCCCAGTATTTGTACCATCTTCCGCTGCTTACCCAAGCACGTTTGCAGATCGACTGATTGGAAATGAAGCATCCAGGAATTGATACGCACACAAATGGGATGCTGAAGACAAGTAGTAGCTTACCAAACATGCTGGAGCGCCAGAGCCAACACTACTCACAATCAGAAATCAGTGTGCAAGAGTAGTTGAGAAGGATGCACGTATAGAGTAGACAAATTAAGTTCTCGGGTCTGGCGCGGTGGCCTAGCAGCCGAAGTTCTCGCCTTGAATGCGCCCCAGGATCCCATATAGGCGCCGGTTTAAGCCCGGCAGCTCCACTTTCCATCCAGCTCCCTGCTTGTGGCCTGGGAAAGCAGTTGAGGATGGCCCAAACCCTCCCAAACCCTTGGGACCTGCACCCACGTGGGAGGTGGGAGACCTGGAGGAAGTTCCTGGCTGCACTTGGGGAGTGAATCATCGGATGGAAGATCTTGCTCTCTGTCTCTCCTCCTCTGTATATATCTGACTTTGTAATAAAAATACATAAGTCTTTTAAAAATTATGTTGTCTATTTTTTATTATTCTTTGTCTTTAATTTTCACAGTGCTTTTCTGTAACACTGTATGACAACAAAGATTTCATAGAGACACATCAATTTGCTATGACCTGCATATTTTGTAAAACTTATTCCCAATTAAAAAAACATTATAAACTGATAAAACGGTATGTAAATCTCATCATTTGGAAAATGGTGAACCAAACATTAAAGCATATATTAAGCATTCCTGATTCATATTTTTAACTATCCAAGAGTCTCCTTCAAGGCCCTAGAACTACAGTAACTCTCATTTTTGTGAGGTTTAGAGTTTAACTCTATCCCTGTTGAAGAGCCAGTGCATAAACCAAACAAGCATTCCCATTAGCGTCTACTTTCCGCTCAGAGAACATGCACCAAACTATTTTGGGAAGCAGCATTAGTAAAGTTTACCTTCTGTAGAGAGCTTTTACAATTTATTCCTTTCTAATATCACACATCTATGTATTCTGTATTTCTTTGACTATTACGGGTTTGTCTACTAGTTTTGTGAGGAGTTATATTTTGCCAATGAGACATAATTACATGCTTATGCATGGCCAATGGACGCTCAGACCAAAGAACCAGGAGAATTTTTTAGATAATGTTCTTTATCTTCGTCGGTTGCCAGAACATTGTTTGAATCAAAGGCTTCATTTATTTGTTTTTTAAATTTATTTTGCATCGATTTACCTAAATAACTAATGTTCTTAGTTTCTTTAGTTATAATTTAAAATTTTAAATAACATGAATTGCATGTGTTTTTGCGGGTGGCAGTAAATGGACAAAGGTTGTAGGGATTAAAGCGGCGGGATCGGGAGGCAACACCAGCTTTCCATCCACCATGGAAATGAGAAAGAGCTTGTCCCTCCATAGACACCGTTGCAGCTTTTTCTTTTCTTCTTCGTGCAGTAAGTCAATAGCATGGTATTTCTAACTGTACCAGTTGCAGTGAAAGCAGCACAGTGGACTCTTGTTATGTCTGGGAATGTTGGCAGGAGGATTATGTCCTAATGGCTGAAGGACTAATGGCTGAGCACTCAGGCTCAGCTCTGTCCTAAACCGACAATGTGATGACTTACCACTGACCACACTGTTTCTTACACACAGTTTCTTTCACACAAGTTTTCCATTGAAGGAACATAAAATACCATTTGAAAAATATACAGAAACATTAAAGTTTCATTGTAAATAACTGCCAAATGGAAGTTTGTTACTCATTTTTATATATTTAAGAGACATCCTGGGTGACTTTTTAAAAAGATATTGTGCATGCTTTTCTTTCTATTCAAAAATGTTTTCTTTTGCCAAAATTAACCAAACCAAAGAGATTGCTTTGGGAAAGTCAGCAACTCATTCCTCTTGCATTTCCAACTCTGTTTCTGAGGGATGTTAAGCAGATAGAATACAGCCGTAGATTCCCTCTTGCCAAATCTAGAGATCCCATTAAAATTCTCTTTCTTGACCTCTCTATAGGATTTGACCCTGCTGAAGTCTGTTATTCTTAAAATGCTTTATCTCTATGGATTCAAAAACAATGGCTCCTATTGTTCCCGCTGTGACTCACTGCTTCTCTCACTCTTTCCTGCATCTTCTTTCTCCACCTTTTATCGTAGAAAGGGTTCTCCATAGTGCACACTCTCATGTTCATCCATCTGTTTTACACATTGTTAACTCTATTTTTGAGTATCAAAAAATACACTTTGAAAATAAAAGGCATGTTTCTTTACAAAGTTTCCAGTCTATTGGCAGCAACAATAATCAACACAATAATGCATGATCCAGGAAGCCTATAAAAAAAGCACCTGCCCTAGATTCTTAGTCTGCATGCCCGACAATCTCTGTCTCTGATATAAAATTTTTTCCTGATTTTTATACCAACTAAGGGTTATCTTACCTGCAGCTGCCTACAGGAAAATCCGAAAGCAGTGCTCCATGGGCATCACAAACTCAACACTGACAAGTCGCAATGCTTATATTGTCCGAATGTCTCTACACACAAATCACCTTCTCTCTGAATGGCTTTGTCCTTCTCTTGAAGGTTCTGTAAACATTTCCTAAGCGCACACTGCACATCACTAGCTTGAGTCTGCCCTTGTTTTTAAATAATGAATTCCGTGGTTCACAATTTTAAAATTCCCTTATAGATATTCATACATCTTTTGTTGTTTTTGCCTCTTCTGCATTAGAGCATGTCCCCTTTTATTTATCTCAGCCAGGTTTTTTCTTTTGGTTATATCACCAATCATATAATTTTGTAGGGTATAATGCATTTCTTAAGGGCAAAAATTAATCCTAAATTTATTTACATATAATAGAGAACCTGTTTTTTTAAATGATGCTTTTTTTTCCTGCCTCATACATGCTATGTCTATTTCTATTGAGTAGACCAATATAGGAAAATGAGAATTTATGAAAAGCTGGCATTTACCCATATTAATTGTGGATGCCTTGACTTTGTCATGGCTTTTTTAAGTTTACCAGAAATTTCTTCTTGGATATGAAGTAAAGGAAATTTGTATGTTTGTAGTAGCAAGCCTACAATATTGTGCCCTGTATGGAGTAGAGAATATGCCGGCACTCAAAGTCTTAGCATGAAAGAGTCTCCTTGGCAAGTTCCCCTAAGATTGGCTGATGAAGTCATTGCTATTTATTTACTTTGAATTGTCTTTTAAAATAATGTATTTCAATGTCTGTTTCATTTTTTAAATTCTAAGAGCATAATTTTGTTCTTTTTCATTTGTGCATTAGTGTAATAGCTGAGTCATACTCTAACACAAAGTCACAAATATTGATTCCTACACTTTGTTCCAGGAGTTTTATAGTTTTTATACACTTACATCTATGACTAATTTGAATAACTTTTTGTATGTGGTATGAAGTTGGGTTATAAATTCATTTTTCTACAAATAGCTATTCAGTTGCTCCAGAATCATTTTCTGAAGGCTATTCTGCCCTTACTGGATTGTTTTGGAAAAAATCAATTAAACAGAACTATAAGATGTTGTTTCTGGACTCTTCATTATACTCCACGATCTCAATTCTTGTTCTGTGCCACTATCACACTGATTTTATCACTATTGTTTGTAGTTAAAAATACACCCTAGATGCATGAATATTCTTACTTGACTCTTCTTTTCCAAGATGGTCTTGGTTATTCTACGACCTTTGCTTTTTCACATTAATACAGAATCGGCTTAAGCCTCTGCCTGTGATGTTAAAATTCCATTTACTTTCCAGTTCAAGAGCTGGCTGGTCTGCTTCCAATCTAGCTCGTGCTAATACACTTGCAGGGGTCCCTGAACCAATGTGGGAGACCATGAAGACATTCTGGGCTCCTGGCTTTAGACCGGCCCAGCTCGAGCCATTGCAGCCACTTGTGGTGTGCACCAGTACATGGGAGATCTCTCTCTTGTGGAATGTCACCCCTGGATCTCTGCCTGCTTGGCCTGTTTTGGAGGTCATACACTCACAGCAAACTGTGTCCCTGGGGGAATCCCTGACAATGGTTTTGACTAACTGAGACCTCAGCCTGGCGTGTTAACTGGTCATACAAACAAGGGCTGTGGGTTGCTCCCCAGGCTCCATTCTCTGTCCTTGGACAAGCTGTGCTGGGACATCCTTGATAAGCAGGTGTGGCCCACAATACCTGCCAGCCCACCTGGTATACATGACCCACAGCCTGTCTGCCAGCCAAGAGTGTTATATGTGATATATGACATGATTGGAGAATCTAGAAAGATAGACATGCTTTCTAACCAATTGCAGTGCCATGTTGGGTCAGAGGACTGTCGGGAGACACCCTTCTGCATTCCCCTTTCTTAGTCTCTATGCGTTTGTGCTCAATCAGACTTCCCTGTGAAGTTACCAGTTCTCAGGGGGTCCCTGTGACCCCTGCGGGGATGAGGCAATGGTGTTCTTCAGCAGAAAGAACCACTGGGGCAGTGTGATCAAGCATGTTTGTTTATCGTAGTGCAAGCACAAACTTCTCAAGGAATGTAAAACTTGGGAAGTGAGTATGTAGCCTAGTGGTTACAATGTGCACTCCCCACATCAGAGGATCAGGTTCCAACCAACTCTTCTGTCTCATCACTCCCTCTGTCTGTCAAGGCAGACACAGGAAGACAGCAGAGTTCAAGTCACTGGGTCCCTGTCAACCATTTGGGAGAGTTCTAGCGAGGCCTTAACTCCTGGCTTCCTTAGGCCCAACCCTGGCTACCGCACTGAAAGATGGGAGCCCTCCCTTGCTAGCCCAGATTTCAGATAAATAAAAGTGTTTTATTACATCTCAGATTTTACCTTGTGTAATCTATATGTCAAGCAACATTTAAATTTTGAAATAAAGCAGTGGCAGGCAAGGAGGGAAACATGACAAAGGTGAAGGACACGCGGCTCAACAAGGCATTGTGCAGGTTTGTGTGTTGCCATTCTAAAACGTTTACTAAGGTGTAATGAGCAAATCCTCAGCCTAATCTATAGCTACTATCCTAATGCTTCCTCTATGTAAGAAATCCTGAAGATGAGATTTCAGCCAAGGGCTACTCAACAGCTTCTCCAAGGTGGAGGTATAAAGCTTACCGAATAACGTCTACATAACAAGAAGATGGTATGTAAGGTGACCCCAAGCAAATGCTTTAACCCTATTGAGTCGTATTTTTCCCACTAGCAGATAGTGCTACCTCCAAAGGCTTGTTACGTTAAAGAGTTTACTCCCCTAAAGCACAGGGATTTCCTGAGACAAAACATGCGCTATAACCCAAGGAAAAATCAGTTAATATTTTATATGTTTTGAGGCCCGCGTTTTGATTTATATTGATACTGGTATCATGGATGGTTATTTTAGAGAAATTTCTTTTCCCTGTTATACATTTTTCGCTTTACAAAAATGAGCTGATGGGGGTGACAGGCCTTGCTACAATTTGAGAGTTACATTAAACAAATTCGTAACTGAGAAAAACCAAATCTATGGATTGAGATTTAACTTGTTTCCAATTGTTATAAACAGATAATTTTTTACTAAATATATTTGGAATCTAGACTTCTTTCCAGAAAAGTTACAAACCCTGGGAGCACCAAACAGACGAAGGGAAGTTACACCGTGGGGTGGGTGACATCCTATTAGGGAAGACAGATGCCTAAGCAAAACCATCATCATGTGTAACCAGTCACAGGTCTTTCTGAGATGTTAGACATTACAAAGGAAGTGACTGCCCATGGTTTGTCTTATTTTTTAATAAAGAACTACATAGATAAACTGTAGATACTGGTTTCTCTTCGGAGCATTTAATGACCACAACTAACATGTAGCGTAACGGGTTAAACCAGCCTCTGTGAAGGTAGTGACCCTGTGAGTGTCAGTTCAAGTCCCAACTGCTCCATTTCCCATCCAGCTCCCTGCTGCTACACTGAAGACAGTAGAAGATGGCCCAGACTGTCTCAGTGCCCTGCTGCATGAGTCTCAGAGGACATTCCTGTCTCCTGGCTTTTGCTTACCCCAGCCCTGGTTAATGCAACAATGCAGCGAGTTACCCAAGGGATAGGAATCCTCTCTTTCTCTCACCAGCTCCATTTTTTTCAAAAATAAATTAAAATAAGAATATTAAAAAACGTGACCCTAAACCAATTTCTACCATTAATTAGCTGTGATCCTCAACTGTACAACTCCAGTCTTCTATGTGATTTGTGGGGTTGCTTCCAGCCTTATCAAACAATTTTATAACTGCATTCCTTGCTATTATGCCTTTTCAGATATCCTTTTTAAATAATTCGAAATTTAGAGAAATTTATTTTGATTTCTTTCACATGGCCTAATGCTGTGACAGGGTCACAGACCATTGCCCGGAAATGGGGAGTTCGACAGACCCTTTATAAGCCAGCAAAAACCTGCCTGTGTTTATGCTTTTCTACTTCATGAAAGATGTTTCAGCCTTGCCACATGTTTTTATAAGGTTAGGAAGCAGATTAGCATAAGCAGAAGGAAAGAACCAGCAACATTACAGCATGGAAATGAAAGGCCCTGACCCAGCTTTCTGAAGGGAAATGGATTAGCAAGTTGTTTAAATAAGTCACATTTGAAAAATTGATCAACAAAGTACAAAATAATGACCAGCCCTAGGATATTTCCACTGCTTGAGACAACAGATTACTTTTATTTCAAAATCTCTGTCATGAAAATACTTAGGCCCCCATGACCTGAAGAATTTTCCAGTCAAGACTTATGAGCAGAACAAAGCTCACAGTGAAATAGTTTCAACTGCCAGAAAATAGCTGGGAAACTGACAAGAAACAAACTGCTTGCCAAGTTGAGAACTGTCAAAACTTCACACACAAAAAGGGGGTATTTTAAGCAAGCCATTATTTGAGGGTGGAAGGGAAGGGGAGGGGAGGGGTTGGATACTGGGGTTCTTCCCAACCCTGAACATCAACTTTGGATTTTGACCTTGTAAGGCAGCGCTATTTGGCATAATGATTTAATCAAAGCACCACATTTCCAAAGGCTCATGTCACTTTTCTTTTACAGTCACCTTATCTCCCTAGCAAGGCAGAAATAAAGGGTTCCACAGGGAGAACAACCCTGAAGGAGCCTGGTGGTTGCTCTTCCAAGCCACACATAATCCTGTCATCTGTTTTGGGGTCCAGGGAACCCCAGTCCCTGGATACAAGCAGAGTCTGTCAGACAAGGTTAACGTTACCAGGGGTTTCCTCCCTTCTTATCACATCATTGCACTGCTTCTGATTTCCATTTCAAATGTTCATTGACATCTCAAGGAACATTAAACAAGCTTAGTTTGTCCATCTGAATCTGCTTTGTGTTTCCTTTTAAAAGAAAATCTTAGAACTCTGTAATTAAAATGCTGATTAATTTAAATATAGAAATATTTTATTTTGCTTCTGAGGGCTTCATGCTTCAAGCTGAGATATATATATATATATATATATATATATATATATAAGGGCCAGGGGTATGTCTTCTTATTTTCAAATGTGAAGCATTAAAGAAAAAGGACAAGTGGCGTTCAATTGAATGCACCAGGAATGTTATGAACATAAATGAACCCCAAAGAGGAGTATCAGTTCTGTGGACCGTAAACCTTTGCAAATGCCAATGGCTGGAGAGATTGGAGACTGACCTTCAGGTATGGTGGGGGGAGAGTGGTAGAATGAGGAGCCAGGAGAAGGAGAAAGAGCCGGGTCACAGGAACTTGATTTAATTCTGAGAGTAACCGGAAGATATTTAAGGATTGTAAATAGGTGCCTGAAGTAATCTGCTTTTTCAAAAGAACATATGATTTAAGACTTAATGCATATCAATACAAGTACATGCAGAAGTGTATATGGGAGTTAACAGGTACTGGATATTTATGTCCTGCCAGATAATCATCTAACAGCTTTAAATTATACCCTATGAACCCAGCACTGCTGTTACACCTCTTTACAAAGAAGCAGGCACAGTTCAGTAAGTTACCTAAGGAAACATGATCTTGAACTCCAGCAACATGATTAAACCATTCCAACTTTTAACCACTGTGCTATACACAATTAAATCAGTGACTGATTATGTTATTTTAAGGTCATTGATGCTATCCTATATGCACAATAAAAATTTCACTACAAGAATTGATGAAAAATTTATTACACTTCTGAATCTTTTTGGCAGACATAATTACTAAGGATAATGATTTCTGATTTTGCACTGTTTCTCAATTTGCTAAGGTGTAAGGGAATTCATATCATCCACATTGGGGAGGCAGCCAGCGAAGAGGAGCTGAGGATGGCCGACCCCTACACTGTCGTCCCACCGGGACCTGAGCTGTGCTGTGGCCCAGATGCAACACCCAGACCTCAGCTCCTTTGGCAGAGCTGCAGCTGCCAGAGAGTTCCACCATTTCACAACCTGCTCTGGCTGAGAGTGGCCAACCTAGCTGCCAGCTCCATCCCTGAGATAGCCTTTAGCTCATTAGAATGTCAAAATAAAATTAGCACTGCAGACACTGTGATGCTAATCATGCATCTGACATCATCACACCTTCAAAATTTCCCAAAAAGGGGCAAGGAAACGAACAGGTCTTGGCCCTTCCAAGCTAACTCTTCTTGAATATTCGATTAAGCCTTGCCCCAAACACCATTCTCTCCACCCCTAGATTACATAAAAGGATGTGCCTCAAACCCTGTTAAGTGTTACTGTGTGTCCCAATTGTGTCTGCTTTGCTGTGTCCTTTAGCTCTGGATGAATGTAAGGCTTGCTTCTCCATTCACTTTCACTTATGTTTCATCCTTGAATTTCTTCCTGTATCGGAGACAACAGCCTGGACCCAGATAGAAGTCACTTCACAACAGGTGTTTTCTGATGCCTTCCATGACTTTCCCTTAGCACCTCAGAATGATGATGATGATGATGATGATGATGATGGAAACAACAACCAAAATATTTTCATCTGAAAATCTTTTCACTTTTTTCTTTGAGTGACACACAGATTCGGCTGCAGGCTCGGTCTTTCTTTTCAGTCATTACGGCCGTTTTCTGTGTGTCCTAGATACGAGTCTCTAATCTTACCTTCAACTTCAAACCCTCAGTTCCTTTGAGGTTAATAAAACAGGTATGTTCAGCTGCTACTCCTCCTTGCTAAATTTTTCAGCGACTTACCTGAGATCTCTCGTCTAGTGTGCTGCCCCCTTTTCATAAACGAGCAGTTCTTGTGCCTTTCCTCTTCACCCAGTTTAGATTCCTTGGTTCATTTTTAAATTACAGCAACAAATTTCTTACTTGAGCCCCTCTGTCCTCACCATACTTGTCTAGAAAGTTCCTGAAAAAACTCCCTGTGTTTTTCCAGTTTCTGATACTTAAAACTAGACAAAAAACACAGTGCTTAAAGTTTTTTTTTAAAGATTTATTTTATTTTTACTGGAAAGTCAAATATACAGATAGGAGGAGAGACAGAGAGGAAGATCTTCCATTTGATGATTCACTCCCCAAGTGACCTTAAGGGCCAGAGCTGCGCCAGTCTGAAGCCATGGGCCACAAACTTCCTCCAGGTCTCCCACATGGTTACAGGATCCCAAAGCTTTGGGCCATCCTCAACTGCTTTCCCAGACTAAAAGCAGGGAGCTGGATGGGAATTGGAGCTGCTGAGATTAGAACAGGCTCCCACTTGGGATCTTGATGTGTTCAAGGCAAGGACTTTAGCTGGTAGGCAACCACACCAGGCTCACAATGCTTCAAGTTTTAAACACCAATATCAAATGCACTTTAAATTCTTTTCTGCATCCAGTAAGTTTCTACCCTAGCCCCATATTTCCCCAAGAT
Source organism: Ochotona princeps (assembly GCF_030435755.1). NCBI lineage: Eukaryota > Metazoa > Chordata > Mammalia > Lagomorpha > Ochotonidae > Ochotona > Ochotona princeps. Next base: position 20,008,335 of record NC_080834.1, on the reverse strand, counting down.
TATTTGAAAACTTACAAATGTCTGAGCCCTACCTCAGTCTAAGGGAAACCAGCTCTATGTGTGAGGCAAAATATAACACAAGTGTCTGGATTATTCTAATATTTAGCCAAGGTAAAAGAAACAACCTTTACCACTTTGAACTATGCATTTGGCCTTATACTTATTTGAGAAATGACAGTCATTGGTTAAGAATGCTGTAAGCTTCCAACAGCAATTTTCAAAATTCTATCAATTTATCTTCAGATTTTCTAACAAACTTGTGCACTTCTCACTCTCCTGTCTACAGTCTTAGCCCAAGCTATTCCCATCTCATGCTTGATTTCTAGGGCTTCCCATTGGCCTTCCTGTTAAACCAATCTCTGCTCTGCATCTAGAGCAATTTTAGAACTGTTAAAAATACCATATTCTCCCTGACAGTAGGATGCTCGACTCTGACATTGTCCCATGTTGGGAAACACTTCAATAGCCTAATGGTGGACTTAGGATTGTTCATGAAGGACTACCCATTGCTAATACTAGAGCAGAAACAATTGGGGGTGGGTGGGTATTGGAGAAGAGGATGGGAAATCCCAGAGCCTATGGAACTGTTTCATAAAATAATAATGTGTGTGTGTATAGTAAAATATAATTCATTTTTTTCCAACACCTTCTCCATTATATAGACATCTACTTTGGCTCCTGTTTCATGGTTACAGATGCACTGTCTGTCTGCTGAGTACTGGCTATCTTTGTATTAATTATAACCAACAGTGCTTTATTTTATAGCGTATATTATCAATCTCATAAGGCGATTCTATTGATTTATAAAAAATGTTAAATAAGTTGCAGCTGCTATGGTGCAGTGTATTAAACTGCTTCTTGCAATACGGTTTCCTATATCTAGACTCCCATTGGAGTCCTAGTTGCTCAACTTCTGATCCAACAGATAATAACACAAGTACTTGGGACCCTGTACATATACAGGAGATCGACACGAAGTTCTGGCTCCTGTCTTGAGCCTGGTCCAAACCTGGAGCTTGGGGTCATTAAGGGAGTGGACTACCACATAAAAATCACTGTCTGTTACTCTGCTTTTCAAATAAAAAACTAAACATCAAAAAATAATATTGTTACACATATTAGAAACACCTGAGAATGAGTTAGTTATTTTGGTCCATATGTAAAGTGAATGTTCTTGTATGCAGCAGTTCACACATAATTAACCTTCCTGATAGCCAGATAAATGATCACCTATCCTATGATACATCCAGGACTAAATACACTTCACACTAAACCTCAACCTGGTAGATGGATTATCCTCACAGATCATTTCTACTTGGCACTTTGATAAAAGTAAAGAGACATGCATATCATTTATATTAGTCAATTCAAACGGATCATCTTTTGGATATAGCAATCCTTTAACTGAAATTACTTCCAATTTAATTTACTCATACATATAATTATATTCTACATTCTTTGATTTATTATTTCATTAACTTTTCATTAAGCTACTGAACCTACTAAGTTTTATTTTCTTTTATACTTTAAAATTATGTGAGTTTGATTCATTTGATTGGAGTTTGGCAAATTATAGCTTATAAGCTAAATAAACCCATGTGTTACACCATTTTTAAGGGTTTTAACATTATTATATACTTGTCAATATATAATGAGAGAGATATTTGGCAAAAACCCTATATAGCTCACACAGCCTAAAAAATATTTACTCTTATACTTTTTCAAAAACATTTGCTAATTCTAATTCAAGAATACTCCAGCTGTATCCTATAAATGTGCTATGTACTATTTTCATGATTATTTAACTATATACGTCTGCCATTCTATTTTTGTCACATAAAATTACATCTATACTGATCTCAAAGTAAATGTATTTGTATTTTATATTTTAATTCATTGTTACCTTTAATTTAATTCTTTTGCGGTAAGATGGTTGTATCTATAGTAGCAAATATTTGACAGAAGTCCAAACTTCCTCACCTCAAGACTTATAACATTATAAATATTGTATTCATATTTTCTGGAAAATAATAATTACTATCCAAACACTAACTGTATAATTCTGTTCACATTCACTAAATCTAGCTGTTAAATTACTTTGTTTAGTTCTTCCATATGTATATGGATATCTTATCCACTGCTTTATTAGATACTAAGAAATATACAGTAATATATCTCATAATAATATTTTTTGCATGCGCTTGTACTTCTGATTATTTTGGCATTATTTTAAATTTGTTTAAATATTTTATTTACATAACAGCTAAAAATCTCTTGATATTTCCTTATCAATATTTTTAATATATATTTTTAATTTTAACTACTTTTTAAATTATTATTATCATTCTATGATACAGTTCCATAGGCCCTGTGATTTTCCCTGCCCCCTTCTCAAATCCCCTCCCCTGCCACCAAATTGCCCTATGTTATTACTATAGCATAGCTGTGCATAAACAGTCACATGTTCATCATTGTAGGCATGGACAATGGCAGAGACTCCAACATCCCATTGTCAAGACACATCCAACAGTTTCACATGGAGTCCATCCTTGATTGGGACATAGAGATGCACACTGCAGTGTATCTTCACATCTGGGCATGACAGTCTTCATTACACAGCCACCACGCATCCCTCTTAAACAAAAAACCACAATACAAAATAAACTACAGGAAGAAAAACAGAAATTTACAACACCATGAATTTCTCAAAAGATTTTGATAGTTCAACAGTCCTGAATTGCTGACGATCCTGCCACTCCAATCACAATGAAATCTCTCCCGAATCCACTGGCTGCTATAGCCTCCCTTAGTGTCTCCATCGGCCCAGATCTTCACTGCCAACGATTGACTGGGTTGGTTGATCTGACCTCCGTGCTCTGCCATGGTACCAGGTGTCTTCTGGAGGCTCCGATGTATTGCCACATCCTCCATGTACATTTATATATGCTGCCCACTGCTCCATCTGAGCAACTGAGGAAGCCCAGTTCTGACACATACACTCCATGGTCAGTCCCAGAAGGTGCAGAAAGAGAAGCTGGATTAAAAAAGGCATTTAATGAAACAATAACAGAGAATTTCCCTAACCTGGAGAAAGAACTGGGAAGCAACATCCAGGAGGGGCACAGAACTTCCAACAGGGTTGACCCAAAGCAATCTTCATCATGACATATAATAATCAAGCTCACTTCAATCGGTCATGAGAAAAAGATCTTTAAATGTACAAATGAAAAGAATCAATTGATACATAGAAAAAGTCAATTAACTTCACAACTGATCTCTCCCAGGAAACTCTACAGGCCAGAAGAGAATGGAGCAACATATTCCAGAATCTAAAAGGAAAACATTGTTGTCAGCCCAGGATAATATGCCACCAAAGCTTTCCTTTGTCTTTGAAAATGATATAAAATTCTTACACAGTAAAGATAAAACAAAATGCCTTTCAAACCTGCCCTACCGAACAACCCATTGCTAAATGACAGGAACAATTTACCACCTATTTATATTAACCCTGAATGTAAATGGCTTAACTCATAAAGCAAATGTCATAGAGTAATAGACTGGATTAAAAAAAAAAAACATCTTTTTGTTGCCTACAGCAGATATATCTCATCAACAAAGATCAGTGGAAACTTTATCTCATGGATTTTTTTTTATTACTTTCATCAAAACACGTTTTCCTCATTAAATTCTTCAATGACTCATAGATCATACAGTAGCATCAATTTCTATAAGAGAGTTCTTGATTTTCTTTTTTATTTCTTCAGCGACACATTAGCCATTCAGTAGCATATTAGCTAACTTCATGGCATTGTAAGTTTTGATTTTTTCCTCCTGTTGTTGGTTTTATTTTGTGTCTTTTCATTTAAGGGGATGAATACTAACTGTGTAATGGACATTATCGTATCCAGTGGCATATTTTTTTTAAGTTCATGGCATTGTAAATGCTGATTTTCTTCCTATTGTTGGTTTTGTTTTTGTGGTTTTTACTTGGGGTGATGTGTAGTGACTGTGTAGTGGAGGCTGACATGTCCAGATATGAGAATATGGTGCAGTGTGCATCTCTACTTCCGGATCAAGGATGGATTCCATGTGAAACTATTAATGTGAACTGACAATGGGATGTTGGAGTCTTTGCCATTGTCCATGCCCTCAATGATGGACTTATAACTTTTTATGAGGAATTATTGCTAATGTAATGATATGGGAGAACTCAGTGTGTGTCTGTGCGGTGGGAGAGGTGGGATTAGTGATGGGGTCAGGGAAATCCCAGGGCCTATGGAACTGTATCCTAAAGTAATATTATTGTAAAGAAGTGGATAAGCTTTTAATCAGGCAGGAGTTATAGTGCCACTGGCCTTAAGTTCAATGTTAGTGATTCTGTAACATACTTTAGATAGGTGTTCCTAGACAGAGTCACTCATAAAACAATATTATATATTGATTACCTGCCAAATTGTTCTAATCACAGGCTTACGAGAGCTTAATTCCATTTCCTCTAGATGAAATAGTTTAATACTTGTTAATTCAGTGTTCATATCAACATTATGTACTGACATAACAATGTCATATTTAAGCCTGTCAATTTCAGGTAGCTTAAACATTTCTGTTATCAAAAATATGCTATATTTGTATTTCAAGTAAATATGGTATGAAATTAATTTTATAATAAGCCTTCATTGCTTTCAAAAGTGACTGCTTCAGTAGAGAAAATTCTTCAACTCTGTGGAGTTAATTAGTGACATGATATATCATATAATCAAATTTTAATGTAGTCAAAAAACTTTCCAGTAAGCTATTTAAAATATAAGATTCCAACTCTTACTCACACTATTAAATTATATTTAAGATCAATCTAGTCACATGTTCCATTAGCATTTTCAGTAAATTATTGATTATAAATTTGTAACCAACCAATTGAGAGTTTTATGGCTAAATAAACTGATGTTAATCAAGCTTTATTTTTATTGGTCATAATAAAGTGTTAAGACTCCCCTTATTCTGTTCATAAATCTAACATATTTTCCTTTAAATATTCATTCAACCATTCTTGGAAAGAACACAGACACACTGTATAAGATTTTAACTGTCATTTGTTCATTGACCTAAAAATATGTATTAAAAAAAAACTTTACAAGTAGGACAATAGATAGTGAGGTAGATGAAAAATGTTCAAAATTATGACATTTGCAAATACCGATAGATATGTGAAAAATCAGTCTAACTGACACAAATTACAGTCAACTTTGTATGTAGTTATACACATATTATATATATTATATATGTATAAAGCAAATCAAGGGATACTGGAAGGCAGAATAAATGAAGACTAAACTTTGTGAGCGTAAATTTGCTAAACCTTGCTAAATGTCAGGGGATATGGCTGAAGACAGCATGCCAGAGACAAGGTTCTCGAGAAAGAAAGCAGATTAAGAGGTTAAAATTAAAAAGAAAAAAGGTAACTACAGAAACAGTAGGTCCTTTAGACATGTGGCAGCATCAACATGCATGTATAGAAGCCAGAGCAAAGAGAACTGAAAATCAGAGCTCAAATAACGAATGTCAGTAATTGTACTCTCAGAAGGAGGTATAACCTGATGTTGTGTATCATCAGCGTCACGGACATCCTACAGCAAGGAGTTCCAGCGCTCCAGTTTTGATGCAATTCCCTGCCAAAGCACATGGAAAGGCATCCCACAACGGACCACATACTTGGGCCCCTTCCAGTCACATAGGAGTCCAGGATGCGCTTCCAGGTTCTTGGCTTCCGATTAGCCCAACCCTGGCAATTGCAGCCATATCAAGAGCAAATAACAGATACAGATTTCTATGTGCTGTGTTTCTTTTGTTGTTGTTGATTAGGTGTTTGCTGAGTAACATACCTGATATGTCACCACATTCTCAGCCCTTAAAATGGTGTTTAGCACATGATAGATGGCAGCAAAATGCAAACAAAAATCCTGAAAATACAGGGAGAGAGGGAAATAGTTTAAGGAAATAAGGAAGAGGAAGACGTATGGATAGTGGTGACACTATAACCATCCACACCACTCCTTAAACGGATTCCATGAGCTCTGTCTAGGAGCTTTTGGGAGAATATTTAACTTCTACCTCAATTCAAAAATAAGCATAATCATATTTCCAAAGTTTCTGGATCAATATGATGGCAAATTTTACCTCCTATGGATTTCTATGCTTCCTTTCAATCCAATAGTTTTGCTATATCAATTAACGCTAAATGTTTTATTCCTCACCATTCTAATCATAATCAAAACCCATGAATTTTTCTCATTTGACACCATGAGCTTAGACATGAAAATGTCTCACATTTCAGTAGAGCCTTAGTTTGCCTTCTCTCCTATAGTGACAAACCTTCCCACAGTGCTATTTCCCTGGAAACTTTTCCCCACAGAGTGTCCTCAAGTTAACAACATCCAGATGGTATCTTCAAGTTAACAACATCCAATTAATTACAGATCCCTTGGCATATACATAATTTTTCTGTAGAAGGAAAATAGTCAATATCATTAATGAAACAGGAACTGAAATAAAATGATGACTATGATACAGGACATTGCAGTCAGTATTCTCAGTGCAACGTTGTACACCTGCTTTAGTAGACTCAAAAAAGAATATAGCAAAAAGATCCTTCTCTGTCCTGTGATGATAAAATATGGCGTTATTCTCCCTCAGTCTGTGCAAATAAGCTTGAAAACCTATTTCTAGACTCCTATATGTTTGTGTGTGTGTGTGAACATCCCTTAGCCATCTTGAAATCTCTCCAAAAGAGGCACATGGCTTTTTCTGCCATAGGAATGTCTTAGTATAGCAGGTCTTAACATCTGCTTTCTCTAATAACATGAACAGAACTATGGATACAACTTTAATGCTCCATTAGGCTATAATGTGAACATCGTGGAAAAAGGAAAAACCATACTTAAGAATACTGTCCCTCTTTGGCCCATCACTCACTCCCCCTCTCTCCATAGCTGCCTTTCAAATAAATAAATAAATCTTCTAAATATTAAGTAAATACAATGGGGATCATTGTGTGCAATGGTGGATGAAGCTGCTGGCTGCAACGCCAGCGTCCCATGTTGTGCCAGTTCAGGTCCCAGCTTCTTTGTTTCCAACCTGACTCCCTGCTGATGTGCCTACGAGAGCAGTAAAAGGCAGTTCTAGAGCTTGGGAGACCCGGAGGAAACCCCACACTGCTGGTTTTGTTCCGGCCCAACCCTGATCATCTGCAGCCATTTGGGGAGTCAAGCAATGTAGGGAGGATCTCCCTGTCTTTCTGTAGCTGATCTTCAAATAAATAAATAAACACTTAAATAAAAAGAATACTGTCTTCTATTAAATAGTAATATAGACCAGCCACCTAGGAAGTATGAAAAATGCTCAGACAACTGAGAACCAATCCTCCTACTCCTAGAAATGTATCTAGGAATGTATCCAAATGAAATGAAGTTCAAATACAAAAAAGCAGCCTAAATCTCATATTTACAGCAAAACAATTCACAACAGCCAAACGATGGAAGCAACCTAGATGTTTGTAAACAATTGAATGGATAAAGAAACTGTGGTACATCCACTCTATGGAATATTACCCAGCCATTAAAAATAGCAAAATCTTACAATCTGCACCAAAATTGTCATAAATGGAGACCATTATACTATGTGAAAGAAGCAGGCCATAGAAGGACACATGCCATGTTTTCTCTGATAAAACAGGCTTTATGCAAACTTTGAAATAAACAGAGATAGGTAGTCGAGTATACACACATATTCTCACACATGAACTGGATTACAGAGACTAGCATACTGGTAGGATATGCTGTAGCACATCTATCTACTCCCAAATAAAAGTGGGACTCCCAGTGAAACTTTTAAATCTATACCATTACAGTGTAATTCCAGATCTTCTACTTTTGTCTATACCTACTACGCCACTATACACTTAAATAACAGAAAGCTAAATTTATAAATGTTACTAAGGGACTATACTACTGTGATAATTCAGGGGAAATGTCAGGAGGGAAAATAGAGTTGGGGTGGGAGGAACCTCTGTACCTACAAAACTGTCACAGGAAATAATAATTAAGAGAGAAAATGTTTGTCTAAAATCTCAGAATACGGTCTGTGGAAATCTTCACATTGGCTTCGTGGAGACCAGCTTTTCACAGGAAACCTTATGGAAACGTTTGGCCACCTGCCATATGTAACAATCACTGTTAAGTACAATGTTTTACTCATTTGATGTGAACGCTTTTAAAATTATGTCTGTTATGAACATTTTGCACCTTTTATCCATTATGTAAAATGATATCCTTGAAAATATTCATAGTCCTACAAGAGACAATTTGCTAAATTTATGCTTTGTTTAAAAAAGGGCAGTATTGAGTAGAAAGCCATGTGTTTTTTTTAAAGATTTATTTATTTTATTACAGCCAGATATACACAGAGGAGGAGAGACAGAGAGGAAGATCTTCCATCCGATGATTCACTCCCCAAGTGAGCCGCAACGGGCCGGTGCGCGCCTATCCGAAGCCGGGAACCTGGAACCTCTTGCAGGTCTCCCACATGGGTGCAGTGTCCCAATGCATTGGGCCGTCCTCGACTGCTTTCCCAGGCCACAAGCAGGGAGCTGGATGGGAAGTGGAGGTGCCGGGATTAGAACCGGCGCCCATATGGGATCCTGGGGCGCGTTCAAGGCAAGGACTTTAGACGCTAGGCCACACCGCCGGGCCCAGAGATCCATGTTTTTCAAATACATTTTCTATTACAAAAGTGTGCTCACTTGCTTCCTAGGCCTTCTTTGAGCTGACCAATTGGACTCCCCTATTACCTTTCCAAAGGCCGTATAGCCTTTAAACTTACAAAGGTATGACTAATTTTCTTTTCAAAAGCCATTATGATTCCAATACTCATTTTTTTACCAATGTCCAAATCAATTGAAATTTAAAATTTATCGCTATTCTTCCCAGAAAAAAATAAGCATCCATAAGGTTTAATTTACAGAATCACTAACTATAAAACAAAACAGCGTGTCCCCCTTCTACCCAAACCAATGCAGTCCTACTCCTTGGGTCCACATTTCTCTCATCTCTATAGCATTGCTACGTTCTACCCTGAGGCAACACTGGTCATTCCAACTGGTAACGCCATTCTTCTCAGTCTTGCCTCTTCATCATTTCTATTCTTGTACTTTCAGACATTGCATTTAGAAATGAACAGCTTTCAAAAGGGTAAATTTCATGTCTAAAGAGTGGGCTCTTTCCTTAATGCTGTGGGAGAGAGAGTACAAGAACCCTTACAGGGAGTTTACGCAGTTAGTGTACTTCTCATTGAATTAGGCAACAGTCCTCACTTCAAAAGCCAGCAACTCCCCGGGAGCCTGGGATGGGTAACTATTTTCAGCTAGAAATGATTCCTACAGAGGATTTCTTCCACTAATTATGCTTAAGAACCAGTTAATTATCAGCACAAGGTTAAAAATAATGCTTCTCAGTGATTTCCCAGCTGCATGAAAGCCCCTTTGCACTTCAGTGTCTCTGAGAACCCCACGATACTCAGTGCAGTGGGGTGTCCCTCAGAGTCCAAGGGTCTTGTCTCCAAGACAGCTGAGGCGCGTGTTGAATGACTACCTGTGCAGCAAAACCAGCCTAGGAATCATCCCACTTGATTTCTCGGCATTTTTTCGAGACAAGCCTCCAAGGAAAGGAAATTCTGTATGAGGCTTTGAGCATCCCCACCCTCAGCACTGAGAATGCTCCCCAGGCCACCTATGGTCCTCGGGGTGCCCCCCAAACCCCCGAAACCAAGCAAAAGCAACAGCACAGTGGATTAGAATCCACATCAGCACTTCAACACAGCTCAAATTAGTTTAGCTACAGCTCAAAAAACACTTCATTGTTTCAGGTTGTTAACCACAATGTCTTATAACATGAAGCATGTTTACTGTCATTTTGCAAAAGTCATTTTCTTCCTGTACGAATTTGGCAACAAAGAATTTCAAAAACACCAGTGTGTGTTTGTTATCATGCACCAGCCAAAGCTGTCAGGCCTCATTACCTCCAAGACAAAAATTACAGACTAATGCATTAAATGCTCGCATAGAAACAGGCTGTGCAGCGTCTCCATTCTGCAGCGAAGGGATGACACCAGCAGCCTGCAAGCTGAACTGCAGCACCCCGCCCCCTCTGCGACACACTGCACAGAAGTGGAGAGATGATAAACAGCCAAGTCAAAATCGAATTGCTGGATTTATTGCTAGCAGGAATGCTGCTGTGCCTGTGAATGCAGGAAATTTGTTTTAACAAACCCCATTTCAAGGGGTCTGTCGTGAAGCAAGCATTCTGGCCGGGTGAATATTAGCATAGTTGCTCTCAGTTCAATGCATCGCCTTTAAAATGGGAACCAGAAGTCAATTTGAGGTATTCGTTCTGATTCTATAAAACAGATTACTCTCAATGGTTACACAATGATGTCATCCTGCCTGAAAGACATTCATTTCTTTTCAAGTATTTTTGCTTTTCCAATTATTTTTATTTTGAATTACATTTGTTTCTCTCCAAGGCTTAAGCGTTCAGACACTGGAGTCTGAAAAAAAAAATGTTTTGCCTCTCCAAAGTGGAATGATGATATCACATTTTAAAATCCACCACAGTGACAGGAAAAATGAACTTTCCCTCTCCAAGTTACTGATCTTTCATTCAAGCCTGGCAAGCCAAGAACCTCCGATCTTTGCTTTGTGCTGAAAATGAAGCTGTGGACTCCAGCCTCGTTATCGTACCTGGTTAATGTATGTAGTTGCTATATGGTAAATTCAGGCTGACATAAAGGAAATGATAAAGCCTGCACATACCACAAATAGACTGTTCAGCGCAGGGCAGAGAGAGTATGAGCCTCACCCTGGAACAGAATGACACCGTCTCTAGTCCTCATCAGGCCCAGGCCTGAGCGTGACGCATAGCCACTAGGGGAATTTGTCAACTTGAAGAAGCCATGGACGCAGTGACTAAGATGAGCCTTCGGGCACTTGCATCCCACATTGGAGTGTCTCATTCAAGTCCAGCTCCAGCACTGGGTCTGTTGAAAGCATCCGGGAGTGACCCAATAGACTGAAGACTTGTGAGCTTATGTGTATGTGTGTGTGTGTGTAAGAGAGAGAGAGAGAGAGAGAGAGAGAGAGAGAGAGAGAGAGAAAGAAGAGAGCCCTTCAAATAAAATAAAAACATCAGCTGGAATGTGGTGTAAGGGGTTAAGCTGTCCCTGGTGACACTGGGATTGGATTCCACCTGGTTCATTCCTGGCTACTGTAGTAATCTGGGAGAATGATCCAGAAAATGGCATGCTTTTTCTTTCTCCTTTTCTCTAGGTTACCTTTTGAAACAAATAGATAAATCTTTAAATAAATAAATAATACTTTTTAAAAGTCATGGAGTCATGGGAGATTTGTAGTGAGCTTAGTTCATTAGAAATGAACAGATGAATGCAGTGCTCTCGAACAGGCACAGGCTTCAGAGGGAGCCAGCCCCAAATGTGGATCCGGAGCCTACTGCCGACCTACTGTGTGACGCGCTCGCAGTTTCCCTTTCTGTAAAACGGAGGACAACAGTGCTGACTATTCTAAGGGGCTGTTGGGAGCCTGAAGGATGTAAAGGCCCTAAACTTCCCTCAGCCACAGAGAAGAATCAAGAAACAAAGGGAGAACTGTATTTTCAGAATGGCTAAGGGAAAACTTCAGTGATGCATCAGAACCTGAAAGAACACTTGACGTTAGTGCAGAGACTCAAAACACAGGCAGAGGGAGGATGAGAGCCCACTGAATCTCCTGCACTGGCTCAGGTTGCAGCAGCAGCAGGAGCAGCAGGGGCAGCAGCAGAGCCACTGCTACATTCCATTCTGCATTACCATCACAGCCAGCAGTCCTGCAGCCAGCTGCTTCATGAGCCTCAGCAACACACAGACTTCTCTCTGTCCTGCAGCGACCGCATTATGGGGACGAGCCTCAGGGCCGTGCCTGCTTGCTCCACACAGCGTAGGAAGTTCTCTATTGCATGAGGCTCAACACTGACAAAAGCTAATACCCAAACCCAGTGGCCCGGGCCTGACAAGATCTCTTTCTGCATCTCTGCTCTGGCACAGACTCCTGGGCGACCAGAACACAGGCCCGAAAAGCACCCTTGCATGGCCTGTAGGACATGGAAGCAGATTCCTCTGGACCCACTGCCCTGAGATTGTAGTTTGTAGTGCTGACTCACTGGAGTGTGGAACACTCACCACTGAGACCTCAAGAACCCTGTCTGCATTCCACTGCTTTAGGCTGATGGTCACTGGCCCGCAACTCTGTTTTCTGTATTCCTGTGACAGTTGGACAAGGATACTTCAGTTTCTGCTAGCTTTGGGTTTGTTTGAAGTTCCAGGAACACCTGCACCACCACTGTGGGTCCTGGGGAGGGCCCTGTCACCAACTGACCAGTCCAGACCTGCATCTGCCAGTACTCCATCCACTGTGAGTCTCCTGTGAGACCCAGAGTGAACCTTCTGAACCATTGTAGCTCTGGAAGTGTTACGGGTGGCATGTCACAGTACACTAAAGTTACCTGAGTTCATTCTGTGAGTTCCAGCTTTACACCTGCCAGTGCGCAATGTGTAAATCACCAAGAGCATGAAATGAAGTATGTGTTATAATCCAATAAAATCATCACTCACAAATAAGAGTATTTCTCAAACAAGTAAAAATTTAGGAATCCATTATCAATAGGTCAACTAATGAGAAATTCTGAGCAGAGGTCTGCAATTAGAAGTAACAGAGCAAATGAACAAAGAAAGAGAGACGAGACTAAAACCCAACCAGGACAAAAAAAAAAGCAAAACAAATAATAAGGAATGCAGGGAAAAACAAAAGCAAAAATGAACTAACAATCAACATAATCGACAAAGTGACAGCAGCGTGTTCTTATGTTTCAACATTAACTACGACAACAAGCAGATAAAATTTCCTAGACAGAAGATACGCATTGGTTAAAAGGATTTTAAAACTCTATTATTTTTTTATTAGAAACTTTATAGGTAAAGATAAACACAGACTGAAACGGAAGTGTTGAAATGCCTCACAAATAGAAAGCAAAAAGGAGCAAGCGTAGTTTGCACTCATCAAATAGACCTGAAATCAAAAGCTAAGACCAAGTGACATTTTCCAGTACACGTCCCATTTTAGACCACCAATGAAGTCAATAAACAGTCAAAATCACAGTGAGATGGAGCTTCCCCTGTCAGAGTGGCTACTCTCAGAAGGAAACAGAGAAAGGATGTAGAAAAAGCAGAGCTCCTATGCACTGCTGATGGAAATACAAATTAGTGCAGACACTATGGAAACACGGCAGATAGCCATTACAAAGGGGGAAACCTACTACGAATAGTTCTGCCACAAAACATCTGATGACTCCATGCATTTGCTCAAACTGAAGATGGGCATTGATGCTAGCATGTTGGGCAGTACCAACACAATTTTTTTTACCTTCTCTGTGTGGTTGTATTTGCCTGATTTTCCCATTGTCTCTGTATTTTTTGGTCAATCTGAAATCAATAATAACTGACAATTCTGAAAGAGATTGATCCCAGGATGTAATCGTCAATGTTGCTTCTCTCTTTCGCACAGGAGAATCTAAACATTTGTTGAATCCCAACACCCATTCAGCTTAGTGTCCCTGTGGGTAATAGGCTTCGTTTGCAGTCAAGTCTGCTGCAGAGCTGGCCAGCCATTACATGTACAATGTGTAATGAGAACTTTGTTGAGCAGAAACTGAAGAGGTCATGGAATCTGCATACCCAGCCATGACCAGTGGGTACTTCAGTATTTTTTCTGCCCATATCATCAGATGTAGGGAAAATCCTTCCCCATCTCCAAGAAGAACCTCATAAACTTTGCTTCTCATCAACAAATGGAAACACGTGGCCTGATGCGACTACGGCTTCTCTGCTACTTCCTTGTCACCGGTGATGTTGATTGACAAATCCCCAGAGGGGCCACATCTCATCTTCTGTGCCAGTCTGGATTTGGCTCAGCACTGCTCAAGCATCCCAAGATGAAGATGGAGTCTGGAGCTGAGCTCCAACAACTCTGAGGGAACAAGGGACACCTCGAGGACCTCAGCTAGGGCCAAGGCTGAGAAAAGACCAGCACACAGAAAACCAAGGACTTTCCTGGTGCAACAGAACCCAGAACTGGCCTACAGACACCAGAGCCTGCTGCCTCAGGTCCCCTTTGTGGAGGACATTGGGGATGTTCCTGCAGTCATAGTGCTGCACCAGTCACTGTGGGCTGGAACGGGCAGGGCGCGTTCCTGTGGGAAATGGCAGACACGGTGCCGTGTAATCAGATGTACTTTGTAGAAGTAAATTTTATTTATTGTCCTAGAAGTACAGGAAAGGAGACATATTCAGAGGCCATCTGATTACTCCAGTCATCATAAAAAATTATAAATTCAACAACAATCTAAGCATAGATTCTTGAGTTGACTGAAGGTGCTTTTGATATAAACTATTTAGTTTGAATAATATTAAAAGACTAATTTCTAGTGTTCACACTATTAACTAGAATTTTTTTAATGAACAAATACAAGATAGGAGCAACTAGATGCCAATCATAAAGTAGTGTCAAGGGAAACTGATTTGAACATTGTACGTGGTATGCGTGTGCTGAGATTCTCAGCATAGTCAATAATTGTGTGCAATTATTATTAATAACTAAAAAGTAAAACATTTAAGAGTGAAGACAGCATACAATTCTTATAAAACAGAGTGTGACACATTGCAAAAAAAGCAACCGAGTTTTAGCTGTCGTGATGTGATTCTGGTCACTTTGTAATTCCTCTTGGGCATTTCTATCTTCCAAAGTTTGAACTTCAAACTGATAGAACAAAAACTTAGGTTCTATTTCAAACAATAGTTTTCCAGAATTCTTCTGTCTCTCTGTCATTCTCTATTGCCTAACTGAGGCATCTTCCAAATATTTGGCTCCGAGTACATGAGTGAAGCTGAGCTCCCATGGATGGACACGTGGATACCCTAAAACCACACCTCTTCTCTTCCATGGCTCTCAATATGGCTGCTTGTGAATCAACACAAATGAAAATAAAATACTTTGTAATGTATAAATACCTCAATATTTTACTTGTACTACCATAATTTATAGCACTATTAGTGACTTTGCAGTGTCTTTTAATCTGGCAATTATGTAATTTTTTAATTGACTTGCTATGATACTCAATGTGCCACATGTTATATGCTGTAATAGACCATGCAACACTGTGTGTTGTTTCAAGGACACATTCTAGAAGGCAAGTTAAAAAACCAAGTGGCTGAAATAAAAGATGATATGTACAAATGTCATGTTAAGAAAATAAAATCCTAGAGAAATTGTATATATTGTCAGGTCCAGAAATACCTTAATGAAATAGCATTTGAGATGAGTGTTGGTATTTGCATGGGCTATGTTAATACTCAGAGAAAACATGGAAAGTTCAGAGTAGAACAGGTACAAATTATGGGAAATTATTTAAGCGGTTCCATTTTTTGTATGGGAATAATAATATTTTTAGATAATATTTTAGAGAATTTTGAATGCATAACTATTTTTCCCTTAGGTTGTAAGCAATGGGAAAACATACAACCTGCTTAACAAGGAAATAATGTCATTTTTTTTCTTTCTACCTTTAAAGAATGAAGGTAAAAGCGCTACGGAGGCAATAGGTAATATTAAAATGAAAGATGCTCTATTGGAACAAAATAACTATTGAAGATCTAAATCAATTGGAAGCTTTCACAATTCTCTTAGTAAAATGCTTATTACCAACTGTGTCCAAATAGTTAATGATTTCCAAGGGGATGGGTGTGCTCCCAGCAGGCAGGTGGGCAACCTCTTCCCTTCCTGCATGCCAACTCTGCAGCAAACCAATGGGAAAGCACAACACAGCAACCCTGGCTGACCTGGTTTCCTCGGTGCAACATTGCCAACCGGGCATGGTATTGCAACTTCCCTGCACTGCACAGAAAATTATGACGAGAGAACAGCAATCTAACTGATTCCACCCCTGGTGTTTTTCTCTGAGACACCATTAACAGGCCATGTAAAGCCCTAGGCAGCCTTTAAATATGTCTCCTTTCCTGTACTTCTAGGACAATAAATAAAATTTACTTCTACAAAGTACAAAAAATTTTGTCCAATGGAATCAAAATGTTCTTTTAATAAGCCTTTCAATAGTTCTCTCAAGAAAAACTGTGCAAGAATTATCACCCTTTCTTCACAGATGAGGAAAATGGAGTCAGGGAGATTGAGTGGCTTGCCTCAGGTCATATACCAAGTCAATTTTAGATGCAGGAACAGTCATCTTCTCTGGGTCCCTAGTTCCAGGGCACACTGCTACATCATTGTAAGTATGATTGCTGTGGGATACACAAGTGGCATAAGTATTAAAAAGATACCCACTCTCACTGCTGATAACTACATTACCATATTAGAGATGTCACAAAGTGAAACTGAGCTCCTTCAGAGGAAGATTATTGTATAATACTTCCATCCCTCACTCTCGTACTATTTATGACTTACTTATAAACTTCTAATGAAATCCATACTTGGCCTTTAAGTTTTTACTACTTTATCTGGTTACATATCAAAGGTGATGCTTATGAAGTATAAGATTCTGCCCATCAGAATAGCATGCTTCTCATAACAGTGTTTCAGGTGTAGGGGTGTGTGTGTGTGTGTGTGTGTGTGTGTGTGTGTGTGTGTTGTAACCTTATAGCACTATTATGCAATAATGTTGCACATAAACCTGTTCATGTTCCTAAGAAGACATTTAATGAATTCAGTACTCATTTGAGTTACAAGTCTCACAACCTAGGAGCAGACATTTTGGTGCAGCATGTTAAGCTGCCAACTGGGGACTCCTATCCCATACTGGGGTGCCGAAAGCTCGATTCATAAACATCTGTGCTTCAATACAACTTCCTGCTAAAGTACATTCTGGGTAGGTAATAGGTGACGACTCAAGAAATTGAGTTCCCATCTTAACCCCATATGAGAGATACAGATAGAATTCTGGGCTCGCGATTTATACATGGCCCAAAGACAATTCATGCAGGCATTTGAGAAGGTCACACACTCCAGTCACTCTTTAAAAAAAATAAGTAGTATTATAAAACAACTCAAAAAGTGTCATATTACGCTCTTATGTACAAGAAACCCAATAACCAGGAGCATAAATCATAAATAGAATTATTTTTATCCAATAATGTTAAAGGTAGGGGTGTGTGTATTGACTCAGCAATATGATGGTTTCACTAAAAATTCAGGTTTCTGTGTGGCTACCTCTTCCATGGAGATCCGCCACTGCACTGTTTCAGAAGGGAAGAAGCGGGAAGCAGCCCTGCCAGCAAGCAACAATCTGGTGCCTGGCTCTTTGATCAGCACGCATGAATCCTTACTAGAAGCTTTCTACGAGAATTTTATTAGCATATCATTGGTTGAAGCTGCATTACCAAGTCTAGCTGTACAAAAAGCTAGAGAGATTATGTTACCATTACAGGCAAGAGGAGGTAGGATAAAGATCAACTTTCCATCACAATTCTTATCATTCCACAGAAAATTCTAAAACATAAGTACATCTATGAATGTGATCTCCTTAGTAAAACTAACCTTTGTAGAACAAAATAACTTGAAAGAAATCAGACAGATGGATGAGACAAGACTAATAAATGGATGCATGTCCAAGGCAAGAAAGCCAGCACAACAAAGACAGAACTTTAACGTGTTTTATAATAATAATTTTTGTACAATTTTGAAATACACTATGAAAATCACCGAGAATGAGCAATAGATCTCAGTCATATTTTTAATTCTTAATTTTTTAATTCCTTTAGTAATAATGTAATGGTCAGGGATTTTTTAAAAGGCAATTTCATATGGAATTATTTATGTCCTCTGTGCAAAATAACCTCCAGCTTTCCAATTAGCCACTAAGATTTATATACACATCAAAGTAGGCCTACTTGATTTTCTTGCTGGCTTCCAATCCTTGTTTCAAGTATACTTGAGATTCTTGATGTCTGTGCATGATTGGGGCCACAGCAGGTAATTGAGTTTTTCTCTATGAAGATCATGGGAGTCAGAACTTTGCCCCTGCTTAACAAATGATCAAGTCATCAAGATTCAACAAAATCCCAATTGACAAATAAGCATGGATAGCACAGGAAGGCCTTTGAAATGATATATCTGAGTTGAAAATGTGACAATTTCCAATTGTTACAGCCACTACATGATGTACATTTTAATGAAAGTATTTTATTTTTCAGCCATGCCCTCAGGCATGAAATCAAGTGAGGCAGAAAGTTTAAATTTAATAAATAATAAATAATATGTCCTAACGTGATATCTTAATACTAGGCAGTGAAAGACTTTCACACCCCTAAGCTCCAGTAAATGTTCTCCCATTTATCTGCACTGTTCATTTTTACTCCTCCGATGACACTATGGGCCAGCAAGGTCCCAACAAGGACGCTTCGTGCAGTTAGGAGATGCTGCATGTTGCGCATGTCAACTGTAAGTAACTCTGTAACAGAAGAAAAATTATCTCATGCTCTATTTATCTCTTTTATGATTTTATTTACATAGAAGATAGGAGAGAGAGAGAGAGAGAGAGAGAGAGAGAGAGAGAGAGAGAGAGAGTTTCCATCCACTTATTCTCTGACTAATGTCACGACTCTGAGACTCCAGCCAGCTTTTCCATGCAGGCAGTCGGGGCCAAGCACTTGTGCCATATCTCTGGCACTTCTTCCAGCCCATCACAGGGCGCTGGGTCAGGATGCTGGAGCTTGTACAATATCATCCCACATCTCATACTTTAGAAAAGGAAACTCAGGCTGAAAGACACAAAGTTACTTGTCCAGGACAACATTCCTCAAGATATTTGTCACAATGCTGCCTCAGGTTTACTATGCAGACTACACATTTGCACAAATCCAAAACAGTTCTTACCAACACTTTTTCAGAAACCAGTATCTTTGCTTTCTAGTATTCCGGGAATACTGGAGCTTGTCAATCAGATAAACACAAATATTTTTAATGTTAGAGGATGTTTTGAAAGTATGGAGCTGGCCATAAAAAGGAGTACTAGACTGAACTTTAATCTTTATTTTTCTGTATAAATGTCTTTATTTTTCATGAATGACTATTTTGAGGAAGTCCCATGGATAGATTCTAGAAGGTAAATGACTTTAAGACATTCTGGAAACTGATGGACACTCTCCTCTGTAATTTCATAATTTGAGCTCATCAATATAATTATGTAACATAGAATCTATCACATCTCTACTAAGAGGAAGGAAGTTGAAATTCAATGTTGATATAAATAATTTACAATGGTGGAATTTAATTTTTAATGTATAAAATTTAAAAAACAGCAAGACAAGTTCGTTTGTTGATAGAATATAGAGTTTTGAAAGTGATTCAACTCTTTTTTTTTTTTTTTAAAGATTTTATTCATTTTTTTATTACAGCCAGATATACACAGAGGAGGAGAGACAGAGAGGAAGATCTTCCATCCGATGTTTCACTCCCCAAGTGAGCCGCAACGGGCCGATGCGCGCCGATCCGAAGCCGGGAACCTGGAACCTCTTCCGGGTCTCCCACGCGGGTGCAGGGTCCCAATGCATTGGGCCGTCCTCAACTGCTTTCCCAGGCCACAAGCAGGGAGCTGGATGGGAAGTGGAGCTGCCAGGATTAGAACCGGCGCCCATATGGGATCCCGGGGCTATTCAAGGCGAGGACTTTAGCCGCTAGGCCACGCCGCCGGGCCCGATTCAACTCTTTTCAAACTCTCATTACTACCAGCACTAGCATTGTCAATCATGTAAGTGAGTATGTGACAGAAAAGTTTTAAATTGTGTCTTTAAGTAAATCTTTCAACATCCTTTTCTTAACCTAGACTGTTCTGTACATATTTTTATCCTCCTTTTACTTTATATTAACAGATAAAAGAGAAATGAATTGTCCCGACTTCTCCCTTGTTAATACATGGCTAGAGTATTTATAAATTGTCTGCAAAATCAAGGAAATAACATTTCCTGTATTTGGGAATTTTAAAATTTAGAGTGTAGTACTTAAGGATCACTGGTTAGTTTGTGTTGTAACTTACTGCTGTTACCATAATTGTTCATCTACACACTTCTTACTGATTTACCAATTCACTGATGATCATTCTTCAAAATTTGGTTGCTTCAGCATTCCATATGAACTAGCTATAGCAAAATAAACCCAAATGCCCAAGGCTAAGTTTCACATGTTCAGAGCTCTCCCACAACATACTATGAGGTTTTTTTTAATTATAGTTTAGAAAATTATTCTTGATAATTCCTGAATATGAACTGAAGTTCATAAAAGAGAGAACCTACTTAAGAAAAGGAATTCAGAAATAGAACCATGACCCACTGAGTAAATGACAGTCCAGGCAAACTCCTACATGTAAAAAAAATGTATCTATTTTGTTCAATTTTTGGAAAATGAATGGAAATAAGAAAGATGTGAGGTTGTTAGATTGTTACCTGAAATGCCATTACAGATGTTAAAAAAAGAGCTTTAAAATTTTTACAAAGTAAAAATCATCATCTTGACAATCCTTAATAAACAACAAATTGTTACACAAATCTGAAATGAGTTCTTACCTTAACAATTCTATCTGGAGTAATTAGTAGAGTTTTCCCCAAACTCTTAAGGCACCTCAGCTATTTCTTTCTTAAATTGACTTCTAGACAATTTTTCCCAAAGCCTAACACTGGAACAATGTTTGCCAAGTTAAGGTTGATTGATGTTTTCCTGTAATAAAATATATGGTAATGTGGCTGGTCTGTGCATTCTGAGATACAGCAAATGAACATGTGTAGTTCATAACTAACTGTGCCTGCTACTTCCTGAGACATGCGCCCATAGAATCAAGGCTAGCCCTTCAATCTTCAAATATTTATGAAAGCATGTTACTTTCTAAGGACTTTGTAAAAAGAGCCATACTGCCTGCTTTTAATGAGTATTCGGGGGGTTCTGTTCTGTGACTAGTGGTTAATACCAGCAAGTATTGTCTCACATTTTGCTGACAGAACGGATAGGAAAGTCACATTTTGGGGCATCTATTATGCATTTGGCATTGTAAGAGAAGTTTTTACAAGTGGTCACATTTGCAGGGGTCTCGGCCATACACCACTCACCTAGGTAATGTGGTGTGGCTATGGCATTCTGAATAGAGAAGTATACCGGAAACAAAGCTATGATGAACTTGTGTGTTTATTAGCAACCAAACACAGTTTATATAGGTAGGTCCAGGGAAGCAAACCTCAAGGTAGTAATGATATTTCTATTGGATATGAGCATTTATTACATGTTATAAGCCTGGCCAATCAGTAACTGTCACATTGCTAGGTGGCACTGTGCAGCCCAAGGTGGGTATGCGCAGAGGTAGCCAGAGGGAGCAGGTGACCAAGTTACTGGAAAATACCCAACTTACCAGAAGAGGGTGAGGGGCAAGGGAACATGTGGAGGGCTCTGGGCTTCCTGCGAACTGCATGGGTCCACAGGGGCTTCCCTGCACTGTCAAGACAGTACAAGGGTCTCCAGGCACAGGATGAAACCAAGCAGGTCTTGAGTCTCTTGACATGTGTCGGGACTGTGGACCTGTGCCCTTGCACAGGCTAAACAGGCTGTAAACAAGTGCCAAGATGGGTCCTGGCATTCACCTGCCCACTCTCATGGAATTCTTATGTTCTTGCAGATTAGGGATCTAAGGCTCAAATAGGCAACACGTTTAACAAATGCAATGCAATTTGAAAATGATCGAGTTGGAAATAAAGTCTACTTGCATCTCAACTCCATCCTATATCACTTTCTTTTGATCTTTAGAGTTATGCCATCTTTTCTGTCATTGGGAATTCATCCAACTAAAACAAACAACCTCTAGGGGATCACACATCTAGTTCCCAACTAGAAGAACATACCTCCACTGTCAGTCAGTGCTGGAGGACAGATCCCTAGTTACCTGAATGCTGGATTCAAAACCAGGGCTGCTTTCATAGCTGGGGGCAAATTGAGGACCTCAGGAAAAAAGCAAAAGGAAAGTGCAGTTTAGAATTCTCTTGTTACTAGCTTTACAAAGGGTCAGTCTGGGGTACATAAGATTTTGTCCCTGCTATGTTCTTATAGCGGATTTATCATAAGCAGATGCATTCATTGGTTATATAACCCTTAAAAATCCTCAGGAAAAAAATTGCTTTCTTCTTTGGGGTCCAAGGGACCAGAATAGTAATAAGTGAAGCTGCTTATCACGTACTTATGCATTTTGTTTTACTGATTACAAATCACTTCTTGGATAGGCTCCCCCCATGTTCTCCAAGGATTTCTCACCTGCATGAGACACGAAATTGTCACACGTGGAGGAATACTCAGTTCACTGCAGCCAACAGAAGTCACTGATTCCTGAACTTACTTCTTCCACATTTCAAATCTATTTTTCATGCCGCTTGTCATACACGTTTGACATGTGTCACAAGATGCTGCTACGTATTGAAGCGGTGCATAACTATCAGGCAGAATTTCAAAAGAATAATGCATCTTAAATGCCTCTCTGTTTACTTTGATGCACTCAGATAACCACTCAATATTAACACATACAATGTACCGTAAAATGAAGTTTTTCTCAGATACAGACATAATTACACAACAAAAATACTGAGAAGGTCTCTAATTTCATTCTTGTAATTTGTTAAAAAAAAAAAAAACTTTGTTAATGGAATTTGTTCAAAGAGCCTTGACATACTAGCTGGTAATCTTAAACTCTACTTGGTATCTCCAAATCTTGACAAGATCAGTGGCAGAAAATAATCTGGTGACTTGCGGTCTAGACAGAAAATCTAAACAAGGTGAAGAGAAGCAACTCACTACTGAGCCTCTCTGTGAAAATATGGCGATGAAAACAAGCACTACTACACCATTCCTGTCCTTCCTATCCCAGCAGACATTCACACACACACACACACACACACACACACACACGTGCATAAGGCTTGTGGTCTTATGTCTAAGAAGAAAGCACACGTTATGGTATTCTCATTTGGCAAATGCTCACATGTATGCAGAATGGACTGAATATAACCCAGAAGTTAGTTCAATATTAACAAAATGAAAACAGAAAGCACTTCCTTGACAATTTATTAAATGTTACTTTTCTATATTATTAGAGCCCTTCTATTTGGTACTTGCTGCGATGCTGTTGCTGCAGGAGGAGGATTAGCCCATATACCACCATGCCAGTACTAACACTTGCTTTTGAATCATTCAAAAAGAAGTCTGTGGTTTTTTTACTCAGCAGCGACCTGACTGTGTTTGGTGGTTTCTGAAGTTGTCTGTCTCAACTCTGGCCACTAGATCTCATTATTTTTACTGTACAATTTTGAGATATGAGGTTGCACTGCACTAAATCGCCATACTTAACATTATTAACATGCAAAATAACAATTTTATGTTTTAACCCATAACTTCACATCACAGAACCCTTCTCCCTGGACTGGAGTTCTGGCCTCTTGTTAGCTCCTTTCACTGCTTTCACTCATCAGCTCCTTTCCTACCTGCTTCTTTGCCTCTTTCCTCAACAAGGATTTCACTGCAGAAAATATTTCTATTCTATTTTAAACAGAAAAGAAAATGTAGGATCCATTTTCCCCCATCTCTATAGCATCCACTGATTCAGAGCTACATTGGGTCTTTCTGTTTGCTAGGTTTCTTATCTTGTTTCTGACAACCTATTGCACTATAGAAACACTTATATACATGGTGGATGTATCAGTTCTTCAAAAAATTAAAGCTTACTTTAATGGCATTCATTTTTTTATCCAGATACTAAACTGCAGCAAGTGTGGAAATCTATAAATCAGATAAATACCCTCACCTCTACATTTTCTGCCCCAAATTCATTTTATTGAAGGATAATAACTTCCATTATATTCAAAAGGAATGATCTATTTTTCACCTTATTAGTCAACATCACAATTTCAAGGGCTACCAGTCTTTAGGTTGATTTTTATTGATATGGGTTGACTATCTGTTCTGACATTAGCATGTTTTAAAAAAAGAGTTACACACGATGACACTACAAATCTGAATGCTGCCCCCACTGCAGTCTGGGCTTCAACATTTTGAAGCGGGTAAAACTTCTCTGACTCAATAAAGATCCATTGCTGATTGAAAGGAGCATTACTAGTACATTCCCAGTAGATTGACAGTAGAATACACATGACTCTTTATTTTCTCTTCTCTCAAGAAAAGAGATCACTATAGAAATTTCAATATAAAGATCATATGAGCAGGAAGAAAGCATCTAAAGGATTTCCCTCCAAGCAACATCCCTGGACATTTGCAGCAATCTAGTTGTTACTAGTGTACAGTTTGTACGTGATGAAGCAAAGAGGAAAGGGGCCCAAAGAGGACTTCCAGCAAGGTAGTAACTTAAGGTTGGTTAAAGTAACCTCTGAAGAATTCAATGTTAGAGTGAAACAGTCACAATGCTTAGCACAGACATACGCCAAATGTCATACCTAGAGAAAAAGTGAAACATATTTTTACCTAAATAAAATATAATAGGTCTTAGATATGATCCTGGACATAAAAATCAACAAGCAATCAATGCTAGTACAAGAGATTATACAACAAAAATAACCTGGTTGAAGTGTCTCTGCAATAAGACGTATTTATTTCATTTGCCCTTCATATATCAATATTTATCAAGTGTCTTCCATGGGTAGGAACTCAATTTGGGCACTGAAAAGACAAAATCAATGATTTCTGCAGCTTAATACAGAGAGATTTTCTATCAAGTAGGGGTAAGGAGAAATGAATAAATAAGATAATGTAACCAGGATTTGCCACTCTACTGATCACAACACAGGGAAATTCTCTGTGAAGGAACATTCCAACAGGGCCGCAACAGATCACTTGCACTCACCATTTTAACAAATCTGCAATCACACACACTGATTTCCACGAGCCAACATGCTTCACCAACAGGCAAATGTGTAAAGAACCCATCTCAGCAACATTTGGTGAGACCCAAGAGTTTTGGTCACTTCGCTGTTTTTGTTCTATCGGCTTTATGCTTAATTAGCCACAGAGATGCATTGTGGCAGACAAACGATACCGATATTTATGCTTATAAACATTTTACATGTTTAATATTTTTGAAGCTCCATGGTAAGCTACTTCCTGTTCATTCCCAATTCCTCACCATAAAAAACTCAGAAATCCTAAAAGTAAGACTCTTCTTGTTATACATAAACCACAACAATATTCAAAATCTGGAAATGAAACATGAAAAAAAGATTATTGTACTAGAACTAAATGAAGAAACAAACAAGTGAGAATGAACAGGGTGTCTTGGACATAATGTTGTAATTCTTCACCCAAAACTGAAGCATGTAAGAAAAACCCAATTGTAATGCACAAAATCCAGATTAGGAAAAGATTCTTTAAGTTGGCAGGGAATCTTCCTTTGGTGGCCTTTGAACTAGCTGGGTTGAACTGATCAATAGATCGCCTCCACTGAATGTTCAGTTAAAATGGGCACTTACCTTTGATACCAGGTGCTACCAATAGTATGGACTAGGATTTGGCCAAAAGTTGAATAAGACATTCTGAATGTTATACAATTGGTATCATCTTCTGCATATTTAAAGAGTCTACTTATATATATTTTATCTTTCTTAAACAATAAAAATGTGCAATGTCACCAGTTGCAAGAGAGAGAGAAGACCTGGCTAGCAGTGGCAAAACTTGCTGTCAGGTGATTCCCACTGAGGCAGGAAATTGTTACTTCTCTAACATTCATGATATGATCCTGTCACTTTGCCAAAATGGAGCAAGAGCAACGGGGTTTACCTTTCTGACTAAAGCAATTGAAGCACTAGATTAAATATTTGAGAAAATTGCATTTAGACCATGGATATCAAACAATGCAAAGCTATGATTCCTGAGACAAAGGATTAAAAAAAAGATACATCCTGGATCATTTCCTCTCAATGCCTTGAAATGCCTTGAAAGGTCCAAAATTGTAGCACAACAAGAAGGTCCAAGGAGAACCTGGCGTCTCACTTAATTGAGCAAACAGTTTGGAGTTGAGGAAGACAAGGTGGCTACAGGCTGAAGGATGGAAGATGGGGAAAAAAGTCGGTATGAAGACAAAACAAGCTTTTAGGACCTCTGAGTCCTGTCCTAGCAGGCAGAAGCATCTGTTCCTTGATCAATTTAGAAGAGGAAGAAAACAAAAACCAGGCAAACAACCACCCAAAAAGTTAAACAGAAAATCCTCACCATCACCACAGGGCTGGGAACAGGTTATAACACCACCAGCCTAAGTGACAGTCTCATAAACACAAGAGTACCCAGTCAAATCGTACTAGCCACGCCAAGGAGCAGGAAAAGACAAGGCTTAACAGTGAACAAAATGGATTAATAGGAACAGATCCAGAAAGTAAGCAGGTAATAGAATTTACAAATATCCAAGCTGTGAATAAATAACTGCAAGGGGACTTCAAATAGTATGTTGGACAGTGGGCAGTACACACATGGTGTAAAAGGATAAGCTTCTACCTGAAGCATTGACATTCTGTTTAAGCATGACTACACCACTTTCAGTCAACCTCCTTGCTAGTGCATCTGCAGAAGGTGCCTTCCATCCATGTGCGAGACCCGGATGGAGTTCAAGGCTCCTGGCATTGGCATGGCCAGGCCTGCATTGCAGCAGCCATTTAGAGAACAAATCAGTAGGTGGGAGATTTTTCTTTCTCTCTCCCTCTTTCTCCCTCTCCATCTCTCTCCTTTTGGGGCTTCCCACTCCTGCTCACCTTGTCACCCTGTCTTTCAAATAAATAAAATAAATATACATGAAGTAGGAACCAATGAATGTTGATGAGGGTGTATGGAAAAAAGCACCCTACTCCATGGTTGGTAGGAATGTTAACTACTACAGCTATCACAGAAAACAGTACAGAAATTCCTGGCAAATTTGAATGTAGATCTGCCACACGACCCAGCTGTCCCACTCCTGGGAATTTACCTAAATGAAATGAAATGAAATTGGTGACTGAATAAAGAAAATGCGGTATATATCCACTGTTAAATACTTCTCAGCCATAACAAAGAATTGAATCTTGTTTTTTTGCAACAAAAATAGATGCAACTGGAACAATTACACTTAGAGAAATAAGCCAGTCTCAAAAGACAGATATCTTATGTTTTCTCTGATCTGTTATGGCAAAACAGAGTACAGATATATAATGTGCACAAGTGAAATTGGCATTTTGAGATGATTATTTTTTACAGCCTTGTTAACACTCTTGAGAAATTATGGGTTTTTTTACTTCCTGCTTCTTGAATTTTCTAAATGTATATATTGTTTTTATTTTAGTGGTTTTTTTGAATTTTGTTTTATAGTACATTTCCTTAGAGTCTGGAATTCCCCACTCCCAAATTCTCACCCCATATTTTTAATAATGGTATAGTCCTTCATAAGGAATTACAATCCCATCAGTCTATTATTTAAGTGTGCCAGACATTGCTGGTACAAATGATGCTAGACAGGTGAGCATCCCGTTGACTAGATATGTCCAACAGTTTCACTGGGAGTCCATCTTTGATTTGGAAGTAAGAATATATAGTGCAATGTATTCTCACATTTGGATATGGTAGTCTTTATTACCCTATCATTATACATTCCCTTAACTGAGAAGCCACATGATAAGATTAACAGCAGGTACTAAGTTAAAACAACAACAAGATTTTTTTTTAATGAAAAACCAATATACACATAGAAGGAGAGACAGAGAGACCTTCCATTCAGTGTTTCACTGCACAAGTGGCTGCAATGGCCAGAGCTGAGCTGATCAGAAGCCAGGAGCCAGGAACTTCTTTCCAGAACTCCCATGTGGGAAGAGGAGCCCAAGGACTTGTACCATCCTTCTCTGCTTTCTCAGGTCATAAGGAAGGATCTGGATTGTAAATGGAACAGATAGGACATCAACTGGCTGGCACCACAGGTGAAAGATTAGCCTGTTATACAATTATGTAGACCACTATTGACTGAAAATTTTTAACGTATGGAGTATTAAGGATGTGATTGTAAAGTTAACTGAAGTGTGTCAATGTCAAAACCAAAAAAAGGAAGAAGAAAGCAGGTGGGTGAGGAGCATGGGAAGAGAAGGAAGAGGGTGGCGACTACCACCATTCTCCAAACTCTGGGACTGACCCTTCTGCTCATTTGCATGGTCTTGACTTTCTTAGACTCTAGCATGGCGTTTTAACCCCTTGCCTTCCTACTTCCATATGGAAGGATGTGTGATAGCTCTGTGCAGTATTGCAACACAAACTGGAAAGGGAGGGTCAGATCAGCCACAATCAAATGATTCAATACATTGTTTTATAAAAATAAATGAGAAATAGTTACCATGTCAGAAATAAAAGTGCTGATAGAATTCATCACCAGCAGGTCTGTCTCCTGCTAATGCCAAATAAAATCCTTTAAATTGGGGCCATGCGTGTGAAGTGGCTTGTTAATCAGCTGCTTGTAACTCTGACATACCATAAAGGCTCTGGTTAGACTTCTGATCAACAGAAGACCCAGCTCCATGCTTAAGTCTTTTCCCAGCAAGAGAGGTGCAGGTGTTCTGATCTGAGACGCCTGTGAGAGGCCTGGCCAGAGCCCCAGCACAGCAGTGGGGAAGCTGGGAAGTCTCCTGAGAGTCATTTTTAACTATCCGCTAAGCTCCAAGTGTGGAATTAGATGATTAGCCAGTCCTAACTTTTCTCTCTCTCCTAAACTTTCATCATCTTAATCAAAGTTTTCAGGAAGCAAAACAGTAGTAATCAAGGAGGAATTGAATGAGGATGATCGAAACCTGGAAGGGAAAAGGAAATTTGACTTTCAATGGTGAAAACTTTAGCAATTATCACAACCATAAAAAAACACATGTTTAAAAGGGTAGGCGTTTTAGAGGAGAAACTGGACTTTATTAGATCATTTTTAAAAATTATTATTATTTTTTTAAAGATTTATTTTATTTTTATTACAAAGTCAGATATACTGAGAGGAGGACAGATAGAGAGGAAGTGGAGCTGCCGGGATTAGAACCAGTAGCCATATGGGATCAAGGCGAGGACCTTAGCCACTAGGCCACACTGCCAAGCCCTAAAAATTATTTCGAATCTATTGAATTTTGGAAAAAAATATACATGCATCTACCTTTTCATAGGTATATGATGTTTGGAGAAATGGTAAGTGGTTTACTCTGCAGCAAATGACCAAGCACTGAGGACAGGAAATGGGTTCTCTGTGTTTTATTTTGTTTGTTTATTTGTTTTGTATCTTTTATGGTATTTGAATGAGTTTTATTCTTGCTATGCACAAAGAGGTAATAAAGTTAATTACTACTCAGGATTCATGGGCCTCTTTGTTTTAAGAGAATACAGAGTTTGCCGAGCAGAGCAGTACACTCAAGCCCAAATGAAGGTTCTCAACTGGAGTAGCCTTCTTTACAGGTAGAGGAGTGGGGGCTTGCACTTCGCTCCTGAGGGGGAAAATAGACTGCATCCACTTCCTTTCCCCTCTCTCCTCTCTTCTGTCCTAATGTAGATTGATGGCTGCAGCTGGAACAAACAGCCTCTGGCTGTCAGGGAACAGCAAAAGAATCACGGAGCGTTTGATCATGACATTGTAGAGTCAGTGCATCAGAGCCAGAACCCTGACCTCTAGTGAGCTAAGATCTCCCCTGCTCCAGCATCACCTCACCCCAGCGCGACTGAAGCAGCGTGGTGATGCGATCCCAGTGCACTGACACACACATGAATGAAACATGACAATCACTGTCCTCGTTGATCAAGTCATTGTCATAGATTAGCTGACCGGGGTTGAATGCATTCTCACTTACATATATGTATGAATGCAACACACTCTCACTTAAAAAAATAAACTAAAATAGAAATAAATTATACAAAGAAATAAAAATGAGGGATGTGATTTTAAGATTATATGAACTTCATAAAGAACTGCTGAGAAGTTATTTAATTTTCTTGTTTTTGTGCAGGTACAAAGGAGCACAGAAATGATTAAGAGAAGCATCTAACAAATATTCTTCTGGAATTAAAGCGAATTTAAAATTACTTCCGAATTTCATTTTTCCCCTTTATGAATCATCCTACATAAACCTTTGTCTAAACACTAAAATGGCTTTAATAAGAGCTAATATCAGTATAGACATAGAAATACTAACGTAACTTTTCTTAACATTTTGTCAAATTATTATTGATCCTGGAGATGAACTTTAGCACATGTAGACTTAATAGCAACTGTATCAGCCAAAGTATTGATACGATAGTTTGCTTTGGACTTGTGCTTAAACTCTTGTCACAGACTAAGGTGAGCAGACTGGAACCACCTGCATTTCACGAAGCAAGATCCCACCACTAGCGTTTTCCATTTGTGCTTACTGCTCAATTGAACTGCTTATGTGTACTGGCTCTGCTGTAAAGAAATTTCAGGCTCAAATGCCAGGATTGATTCCACTGCAACAGGATTGTCAGCTACATGATTCTGCAAAATTGTCCTTCCCGCGACACTTATTTAAACTGAAGTATCTGAAGTCTCAGTTGTCAAAGTTTTGCTCTGACAAAAATTTCACAGGCTGACTAAAAGCAGCCGAAGCAGGTGACTGAAGCAATCGGGTTTCTGTCCATATTCTAAACATGTTTGCAGAGTAGAAAATGGATCTATGTGATAAACCGAAGAGCGACACAGTATGTTCTATAAATATATTTTGCTGAATGTGCATGTGAGGTTGAAACAGAGTGAGGTGAAGTGGCATAGGCACGTAGCTTCTACCAAATAGGTCACAGCGGCTGTGCCAGTGAGAGGTCTGAGCTCATCTTCCAGAAGGAGGTGGGGAAAGATGAACAGCTTCCCTGTTGTTTTCTTTCTATTCTGAAAATACCAAAATAACTACAACTCCAGCAAAAGCATACCAGATTGAATAAGAAATATTTTATTCTATGACCACCTTCAATACTTTCTTCTGGTGGCTGTTCTGCAAAAGGCAATGAATATAGGATTCCTTTTTGTCTTGTAGCACGTTACATTTTCCATATGTCCGCATCCATAGATTCTGGTTCTCTAAAAACCAACACCAAATAATCTGCTTGCATCATACAGAGCACTGAATGCATTTTATTCATTTAGTTGTATGTTGACCTTATTCCAGTGACAGTGGCTTATACAAATGCAGCAGCTGTGCTGTGCTTGTATTGCTCCATTGTACCCATGAGTGTGCAAGAATTCTCTTGCTTGCCTTTGAGAGACTGCTTTTGAAAAAGGAAATGAGGTCGAAATAATAAATTTACCCTGGGGTTGAATGGGATTGAAATATATAACCTTGGATTTTTGACTGTAAATAATTAGCTGCAAGATTTTAGAAAAGCCTGTAGTCTCCCTGAATGTCAAGTCTGAGGTGCAGAGAGTTGTGCTCCAGATTCCAGAATCTCCGGGGACCCATCCCCTGGCTCCACCCATCATTACCCTTCTGAGTTTCCTACTTTTCCTCATCTTCTAGACACCGCTCGTCTCTTCATTGCCATGCCTTGGATAGGAAAAATGATGCAGCCGGGGCCACATAGAGCACATGTTTCATAACATTGAAAATCCAATTGCACAGACTTTTCTAACATGACTATTTTTAAAACTACAGGGAAAAGGTAGAAGCATAAATACAACTTTTAATGAGTAGACACTAAATTGTCATACTTCCAAAGCAATGCTCCAGTTCATAAAGGTTTTCTCCTCCAAGATTAATTACCACTGTCTAACACTGTTACCCCTTGAAATGTTTTATAAGTACACAATACCAAGAGTTTCAAAAAGTGTCACACACCAGCAACTCCTATTACTGGAAACATTAATATGACAATTGAATATAATGTTGACGGGGTACACTGCCCCCCAGGGGGGTTCCATCTGGCTCAGCTTGCCTTTCTGCAGGGGGCTTGCCCTTCTGACATTGACTTTGGAATGAGTATCCAGGACTTATTTCTCTTAGGTAAAGTTTCTTTGAAAATGCTCTGAAACTTAAAAAATAAAGAAGAATTTTGTTGTCAACAACCAAGTGTACAACTCAGTGTCACCTTTTCAATTTCCTGACACAAACATTTGCATAGCAATTGCCCGAGAAAATCTCTTTTTCCTTCCAATTGGATTAACTGCGCCTAGATCTATCTTCCAGTCTTCCAAAGCAATAACGAAGGACTGGAACACCTTAAGGAGAAAGAGAGGGTTATAGAAAATGCTCACTCAGTGAGTGATTCCACCATCAAAGGAGCTCTGCTCTCCCACCTTCACTGCTTTCCTCCATCTTTCCTCACACTATTTTATTTTTTATTCTTTAATGACATTTCTATTTGTTTAATTTTTCTTTGCGTATATAACTCTGTGCATGCAAGACATTGAACTGTACCGAAGCGTGCCAGTCTGTAGAAGCACGACATTGGAGGAATTCTGCTCTACTTTACTTGTGTAGTTGTTCTCACCCCATCTCTTAGACTTACACAAACTTGATATGTACAAGGAAAAGTGCTCCGCTCAGGTAGAATTTGTGCTGCGCAAATTAGGAAGGTTTTCTTGGCTAAGTTTCTGTTGTCTTTTGTTGCATTTTGCACATTCCTTCATCCTTCTTATTGGACCACCTGCAACCCCAATCTCTCCCCTTCCTCTTTGTTCCTTATTTGGATTATCTAATCAAATCACTCCTATAATTGGGAAACCTTCTCGTCACCAAGGGGTTAAAGTACACTAAGGGGCTATTTCGATTGCATTGTTTTTCCCAAAGGCATTTTCAGTGTTTAAATAAACAAAGGAAAGTGAAGTTTAAGTTTGGCTTTGTCTTTTTAAATGACTCTTGGGGGTTAGAAAGCCTTTCTGTCCACTCTCCGCTCAACCATACACAAGCGGCATTCTATTTGAACTGCAGGCTTGTTTTGTCTAGCACCATTCTGGATTGTTCAATGACACCCAGCACCCCTTCTTCCATCCCATCATTATCATTGTTTCCTCACATATATCCATACCATTCCATAAATGCACAGTTGTG
The DNA here is from genome assembly GCF_030435755.1 of Ochotona princeps. Classification (NCBI taxonomy): domain Eukaryota; kingdom Metazoa; phylum Chordata; class Mammalia; order Lagomorpha; family Ochotonidae; genus Ochotona; species Ochotona princeps. Next base: position 19,975,119 of record NC_080834.1, on the reverse strand, counting down.
CCTCTTTCTTCTATTTATTGGCTAGTTGCTCATCAATCTTTCATTTTGACTCTGCAGGAGCAACTGGGAAACACTCGATAGTGCGATGCTAGATACATGAAAGGTTGCAGCAGTGTGATTCAGCACTTTAATCCACTGCTTTAAGCTGGCAGCCCATCTGAAGTGCCTGGTTGGAGTCCCACCCACTCTAATTCCTGCACAGGTTCCTACCAATATACTTGGGAAGGGAACAGAGGATAATTCAAGTGCTTGGGACCACTCACATTGAATTAAGTTTGGCCTTAACCTGGCTAAGATGGGGCTATTGTGGAAACTGTGGTGAGTTTAGCAGCAGACAAAATATCTTTGTATATGACTGTCTGTCTCTCTCTCTCTCTCTAATTCTGTTTCTCCATTCTCTTTCTCTCTGTCACCCACCTTTCAAATGCAAAAATAACCTTAGAAAAAGAAGAAAGAAATTCAGGCTTCTGAGTTGATTAATAGTACAGTGAAGCTGCCATGTCATTCATGTAACAAAGTTCCTCTCCAGTAACTCTGAGATCCTCTGCGGGTGCAATGAATAGAAAACCGTTGCAATGGGGTACATCAAACCTATGACATGGGATTAGCTATAATTATAAACAACTCCATACCATGTGTTCTCTAAACCCATCATGTGTTGCACAAAAAACCCATAATGAATCACAGGTAAAAAAATGTCAGTGCTCTAAAATAGGGTATACTGAACTATTAGGAGAAGAGAAAGTCTGAGACATAATGTGAGTGATAAAATCAGGAATATAAGAGAGAATGGATTTCATTTCTTCCATATTTGACAAATATTCACAAATAAATATAGCTAAAGTGATGAATGAAAAGTGTCTCCATCCTAAAGAAATCTTATCTTCAAGATCAGAAAGATACAACACACACACACACACACACACACACCCTTCACACAGATGGTATGTAACTGCAAGCTGGGTTAATACTCTGAAGGGAGATAAAGCAGTGTCATGAAAGCAGGCCCAGTTACACAAGAAGGTGAGATTTCAGCTGTGATGTGAGGAATAAGGAGACCTCAAGTAGCTAAAGGAGAGGTCAAATCAAAACCTGTAGGCAGATCTTGAATCATCTCTGAAGAAGCAGCAGCAAACCTGGACAATTTTAGAAATAAAAAAGTGAGTGTGGCAGTATGCAATGGATGAAAAGCAAATGCGGCCCTGGAGGATGTGGGAGAGGCAGGAAACACACACATGACAGAGAGCGTTGGAAATATGTTACAGTTCTGGCTTTAGAGCAGGAGTTTTGTGCAGTATTTAAGTCATTGCTTTGGTGAACAGCATCTCATACTCGATTGTTTGACTCAAATTGCATTCTTCCCTTCCTATCTACCTGTCTGCTAACAAACGTCCTGGGAGATGGCAGGTGACAGCTCAAACGCTTGGGCTGCTGCCACCTACCACAGGAAGCTTGCATAGAGTTCACCTTCCTTGGCTTTGCCCTGGCACAGTCCTGGCTATTATTGATGATGGGTAATAAACAAGCAAATGAAAATTGTGTTTTCTCTCTCCTTATGAAATTAAAAAGAAAAATAGATAAAAAAGAATTTTAAGAAAGATTTTAGTTTTAAACAGCAGCTGGTTTAAACCACATGACCACAAAGTGAGGAATAAATTTGAAAGTAGAAGAGAACAAGTTTTAGGAAGAGTTCTTCGCAGTCACTATCCAGGCAGAAAACTATTTTACAACCAATTATAGTTTGGAACACGATCATACCTGTGAAGATAAATATGAGTGGGGATACAGAAGCAATGTTTAAGATATAAAATAGCTATGGCTTGTTTTGGGGTGGGTATGAACCTAACAATAAGAAGAGGCCAAAATGGTGCTGTTTGCTGAGACAAGCATGGCTCCCCCAGAGGTGCAGCCGACTTATGGCTGAGGCTATGAGGTTGGAGTGACATTGGATTGGTAAGGAGCAATTTATGTGGGGTCTTAGAGAAACTTGAACTAAAGGTTTAAAGTCAGAAGTTTTTGCCACATAAGTAAATTTAACCCCGGTAAAGAGTGAAGGAATAAGTGTCACAAAAATAGAAAATGGTAAAAGCCAACTAAGGGTAAATGCAAAATTATGATTTTCAGTGACAATCAGTGGAATCGAATGTCTTTTAGTGGGAAAACAGTTCAATTTCTTTTAATCATTTGAAAACTTGCCAGGATATAAATCACAAGTAAAGTTCAATTTTGGAGAAACTATTGTTAATTTTATTTTACAACATATCAATAAAATGAATACATGATGTTCCTCAGATTTTGAATTGAGAAAATTTCACTTATAAATATGCAGTCAGGGAAAATTCTAAGACAATGGGAAGAAAAATATTGTTTTCTAAGACCTGCATTTGTATTTTGATTTGTATCTTGCTTTATACATAAAAATTGAATAATCCACCAAGCTAGAATTCAATAAAGAAAGGAAACATCATTAAAGGATGGAGCAGAAGAAGTCCAAATTGTCAGAGAATTATTTTTTTTAATTTTTTGAAGATTTTTATTTCTTTGTTATTACTATTTGTATTGTTTTTCATAAAGTTCCTTAGGCTCAGTTATTTCTTCCTCACATCTTTCCTCCACTGTTTCATTATATTATTACAATAATTTAGTCCTTCAGGAACAGTAACCTGTCCAACATTTTGCTATTTAAACATATCATGACATTGTAGGTAAAGACAATGATAAAAAGTGTAGTATCCGATTGTCAAAATGTAACAGTTTCATTGCAATGCCTCCTTTAATTCAGGAGTAGAGATGTCAGCGGATTCTTAAGGGAGAAGAGGCATGATTTCATTTGAAATGTGTGCCTTGATCTCTACTTCAATAAAGGACTTTTGGGAAGTGGAGCGGGTGACCTGAAGTGGCACCCTGCTTTTACTCAGCATTCATTGAGGCCATGAATGCTCCTTTAACTATTGGCGATGATGTCAGAGCATAGAACGGAGGGAAACTTCATGTTCAAACAAACTGTAATTGATTTTATTTTATAGTATATTAAGAAACCGAACATATGATGTTTCTCAGGTACAAAAATATGTATTCACCACAGTTCATTTAATTTCTCAACTCCTCATTTACCATAAAATATCAATAATGAATATGTTTAAATAAAACCATCACTTTTCTTCAGTTGAATTTTTAAAAATCGCTATACCACTGAAAACATTATATGCTTTATCTCTGGTCTGCTGATAGAGCAATGAATGAGATAATGCTGTTTCAGAGCACGGTATCTGATGTATTCTAAATCAGTAGAAAAATATTTAAATTACTGATTTATTAATAGAATGTTTACTTAGCTTCTTCTCATTTTTAAGGAAAAACACTTTAATACAGGATATATTTATTATCATAATCATGTTCTTTTTTTTCATATACCAATTGAAAGTCATTTCTGGCAGAAAAGGTTAGAAGCATGTTTGTAACATAAGTCACCAGATTCATATACCACATACAGCAAACCAAGTTTATGGTCAGGCACTCTGTTGCTATTGATGCCATTCTTTCTCGCTTTAGGTTATTTGAAATACTGATTCAGGCAAATGTGTTGTCCTTGACCACATTGCTGGGATGGAATCAGTTCACAATGGGCATTTGATTTGAAGGACTGAAGAGGAGGATTAGGTCCTCCAACTGCTGTTCGTGTTAGGACAAGATTTCAGGGTGGTCTGTTAATGGAGGAAAGGAGAATATTAGGATCTTAATGATAAATGATCACCCATGAAGATTTAAATTATGCTCTTTTAAAAGCAACTGACAAAAAAGAGAATATTTTAGAGACACATTTCTTCCATTACCATGTGACATCTTATCACTCATGTTGCCTTATCTTTTTGTCTTCCATTGCCTCCCTCAGGGAAGTGGAGTAAGTAATTCAGACAATCCACAGATACGCATTGTGAGAAGATACGCTCATCACTGTGGTTGGCAGCGCTGGCCACTTATGATAATAACAATAATAATAATAATTGTCAGCCTGACCTAAGCCACAGAAAGACTGCCTTTCTTTAACTCATAATTTTTGATATTTCCATTATTGCATTGAGGAAAAGCAATCCCCTATTTGCTTAGATTACCCTCTCCAAAGCCCTCATGATTTTGCTTAATTCACTCAGTAAATTCGGTTTCCATTATGAAGTTAACTGAAGCTAAATTTTAAATAAGTAAGAAAATGTCAGCACTTCCAGATCTGATTTAGGTCATTTTCCACGGGCATGATTTGCATTACCTAAAATTGGTTAATCAATACATATTCAAAACTCTCACTGGCAATTCAGGAAAAGAATCCAATGATTCTCTCCACTGATTAATACTAATCTAAATGCATAATAAGTTAATAATCTAAACTATAATTTCATTCCTATTTCTTTACAAGTAAACATCGTAAATAAAGTTTTACTTAATATAATTTACCAATAATGACATATTTACAGCACACAAATTCCTCATTATTTTTTCCTGACATAATTCTTACTGATTTATTCTCCCTATCATAAAGCTTTTGCTCATGAGCTACATTTTTTTCACTGTGTTTGTACGTATGTGTGTATTCTGGTTTTTTAAACCATATCCATTCTATGTTGAGGTGAAGGAGAGTATAAATATAAGCCTGCTAAATTATTAAGTTGGCAGAATTTCCACACTTAAAACCAGTTGCCTATAACAAGACTAAAAATGGATAATAAAATTGTTCTTTTTCAAAAGCCAAAACCTAGATTTTGGAGTATAATAAATCAGTCCATCTTGATAAGAACACATCACCTGATTCCTGATGTCCTCTCGTCATCCATGTGTCTCTAGAAAATGGTCGTGCAAGTAGGACACATGCATGGCCTTTAAAAATGATTCTCCACCCATGGAACACTTCCAAAGGTACCATGTTCATCAACATATCACTTTGACTCTTGGTTCTGATGTTCAAACTTGATTTTCCATCTTGGGGACAGCTTTGAGTTTGGTTGGAATTGTGTGGATACATAGCATTACAGAAGAAGCAGGAATGTCAACACAAAGGTGGGTTGCCTGATACGTGGGAGATTGTGGGGACAAGGGCAAGAATGATTCATAGGACGACGAGACTGTGTTGGAGAATTTGATAGCAAGGATTTTTTCATTTTTATTTATTTATCTACAGATGTGCAGGGCAGAGTGGCTGAGAGTGATAAACACACACACACACACACACACACACACAGAGAGAGAGAGAGAGAGAGAGAGAGAGAGAGAGAGAGAGAGAATCTTCTAACTCCTGGTTCACTCCCTGGGTGACCACAAAAATCTGGACCAGGTCTGGACCATGCTGAATCAAAAGTGCTGAATCCATCCTGACCTCTGACGGGGAGGCAGAAATCCAAGCAGTTGGACACTTTCTGACTCCCTGACCATGAAGAAGCTGTGTCTACAGCAGAAGCAGAACCACTAGGACACACACTGCCAGTCTAACAACGCAGACCCCACAGTGGCAAGAATTTTAAGAAGTTATTAATTAGTGCAAGGACCCGATGACAAACACATTTGTATACCTTTTTCTCTACGCTTCAGTTTGAAAATCACAATAACAAATATGAGAAATAGGCACATATATTTAAGATATGAAACAGTATTTCTTATTTTGTATGCTGAAAAATATTGCTATAAAATAATGCACAATACTACCAATTTGGGTTGAAATCCCTACAGGATTCTGACTCTGAAAATCTTAAGACTCAATAATCATATAAAATGCTGGAGTTTTCATATTAAAATAAAATACCTTGTTTATTTCACCAAATTGCACATTTTATGTTTACTACTATATAGTCTATGACATACTTATAATATATAAACACGTAAGATTCAGAAAATATAGCAATTTGTACTTTATTGCATGGCATTCTGGTTTAGGAAAACATTTAGACTGTCATTTTAAAGCAGCATCATTGTAGTGAGTATAGAGGAGGGACAATCCCATTTTAAAGCAACACCATTACATGGCGTGTTGGGGAGGGGAAAAGCTGTCACCTCTTGTCCCCGTAAGGAATTGTCTAATGTGCTCACCTGATTCTGGTGTCTGGAGTCACCGCTGGGTTCCAGCACATAGACATCTTGGTGGCCCATTTTGCTGACTAGTTAGTCTGACACAGTGAAGTTCTAAAACCTCACCACAAGCCAAATCATTAGGTTATCTATCAACTGTTGCCCAAAGATCCCGGAAGACATTTTTATTTAGTAGGACGTTCTAAGGACTTAGCCATATCCCCTCAAGAGCTGATAAAACAAAACGAACCAAAACATTTTCCCCTGGATAATGTTCCTTCTTTACTATACAGAGAAAAAATACGTTTTGTTTCTGATGAAGATGTGTATCTTTGCTTTAAACTCCCAGGAGGGATTTAAAGTTTGGTTTACATACTTTTTAAAAAAGATTTATTTATTTTATTGGAAAGGCAGATGTACAGAGAGGAGGAGAGACAGCGAGGAAGATCTTCCGTCCGATGATTCACTCCCCAAGTGGCCGCAGCGATCGGTGCTGCGCCAATCCGAAGCCAGGAGCCAGAAACTTCTTTCTAAGTCTCCCACGCGGGTGCAGGGTCCCAAGGCCTTGGGCCGCCCTCGACTGCTTTCCCAGGCCACAAGCAGGGAGCTGGATGAGAAGTGGAGCTGCCAGGATTAGAACCAGCGCCAATATGGGATCCTGGGGCTTGTTCAAGGCGAGGACTTTAACCACTACGCTACTGCGCTGTTTACATACTTTTTTTTTTTTTTAAGATTTTATTATTATTGGAAAGCCGGATATACAGAGAGGAGGAGAGACAGAGAGGAAGATCTTCCATCCGATGTTTCAATCCCCAAGTGAGCCACAACGGGCCGGTACGCGCCGATCCGATGCAGGGACCAGGAACCTCTTCCAGGTCTCCCACGCGGGTGCAGTGTCCCAATGCATTGGGCCGTCCTCAACTGCTTTCCCAGGCCACAAGCAGGGAGCTGGATGGGAAGTGGAGCTGCCGGGATTAGAACCGGCGCCCATATGGAATCCCGGGGCTTTCAAGGCTTTAGCCGCTAGGTCATGCTGCCGGGCCCTGTTTACATACTTTTTAAAGAGCATCCCTCAGTTATTCCTGACATACACATATGAATAAAAAAATGTATCAAAACAAGATACGAAACATAGGTCTATTTTATTTTTCACATACTCAAAATTAGTGTCAGACACATCCATTAAGTTTCCCTACGTTTTAAAATGGATATTTGACCTTAGGAACATCAGAGAATATTGCTATCTACTATGCAGATAATAAAACAAACAAATAAATAAATAGAGGCTATGATTTCATATAGTTTATGACTTTTAAAAAGTTTACATATATTTTCTAGTTTTAATTGACACATAATAATTATACATAGTAACAGGCTGTAGTGGGACCTTTCAACACTAATTTCCAATGTTTAATATCAGATCAGAATAATTGGTGCATCTATCATTTCAGAGAGTTATCACTTCATTTCTGGGACATCAAAACTCCTCTCTATTAGTTACCTGAAAGTGTTCAATTAATTGATGGCAGTTATGGGTACCCACTATGCTACTTTCTCCTACCAAAATTATTCATTACGCTATGGAGAGTGTACATCACTAATTTATTTTTAAAAATACAAATTAATGGTCCCAGCATGGTTTTTAGTAGCTAATATCCTCGCCTTGCATGTGCCAGGATCGCATATGGGCACCAGTTCATATATCCCAGCTGTTGCATTTCCCATCCAGTTCCTTTCCTGTGGCCTGGGGAAACAGTAGAGTACGGCCCTAAGTGCTGCACCCTTGTGGGAGATCCAGAGAGGCTCCTGGCTTCTGGCTTTGGATCAGCTTAGTTCTAGCCATTACGGCCCCCTGGGAGCTAAACAAAGGATGGTAGATTTTTCTTTCTGTGTCTCTTCATGTCTGTGCATCTGACTTTAAATAAATAAATAATGAAGTTGGCTGTTGACAGAACATGCACAAAAATAAAATTGTATCGCACAACCCCATGTTTACTAACATGATAATCGATTCTAAAATGACAATTTTTTGTGCTCATACATGCACAATTTTGGTGTTTCAATCTGTACAATTTTACTTTTCAAATATTTTTCTCTCTAGGAATGAGTGTTATATGAATTTCTAACAGTGGTCACCTGTGGCAATAGTAACTGACCCCAAAAAACGGTTGCTTATGGATGCTAAAAGACAACGCATTGAGGTAACTAATTCAAAATGCAGTGAGAGCAAAGAAATGAAGGACCAATTGCAGCACGTCCTGTAGCAGACAGTCCAGACAGGAAGTACCATCATCATTGCAACACTGTGTTCTTCATACATCTTTTATGAACGAAGTTTTTCACATACTTTAGAGGCTAGCAGTGCATCACATTTTGTCTGCTGCTTGATTTAACAGAATGAAATGCCCTAAAGGCATGTATTAAAACCAGTGGAGGAAAACAATGTGATTCCTGTTAACCTCTGCCTGTAACGTACAAAGGCTTTCATAAAACAAGTATCAAAGTGCACTCTAATCACAAAGTGAAATATGAGCTCTTCTGTCACTTAACATTTAGTGGTGTTTAGCATGGAAACACTAACATTACATAGGTCTGTGTCAACTTACACTGTGACCTCCGTGCCCTGCTCTGTAATTTCAAGATCAAAATACTTTAATATCTTATAATTATCAAGACTGATCATGATTTATCTTTCAGCAAATACTACTGAGCTGTGTTAGTTTCACTTTAAGCTAATTTTATTTAGCACCAGTTACGCGTAAAGTGATGTGAAAAGCTAGCATTCCAAATAGCTTCCAAACAATCTCTATCGATTGGACAATTCTGAGTTTTTTGCTCACTGTAGGGAAGAACTGGCTGACAAAGATTTCTCAGTGTCTCTGAGGGAAAAAGGCAAGGTCAAGATTTATTGACAATTTCAAGTTTGGTTTAAACTGAATCTCACTGTGTGGGCATTGATGAGGATCATGTAAGGACAATGCTACAGTTCATAGCTGCAAAAATAGTAGGATGAGGGAATTTAGACCAAAATCTTGCAGTTTTAGATCTTATATTTCATGGTGACTCCTACTGAATAATTGATAAGTCTTTCTGGAAACGTCCATTTCAAAAATTTTCCTGGAATAGGAAGGTTATGTTGATGAAGGCAGTGAAATAATAAAAACAAGAGAAAACAAGCTGCCATTCAAGCAGTAATTTCAGTTTCCACTGTCATGCTAGTTGTTAAGGAACAACAGCAAAATGTATTGCAAAGCCTACTCTTTGAAATGAGTGTCTCTAAATGAAATAATTGCATAAAATTATACATGGATGTAATTGATTTAAACAGGTGTACAATATGAAAATTGAGACATATAATAGATAATTACACAAGTGCTTCTACTATGCATGATAAACACATTAACAAAACTAGCAAGTGAAATTATGTTTGAGAAGAAGTGCCTTTGTATGTTTAAACATAAGATCTGACTGTATCACTCAGTAGAGAACAATTCATTAGGAATCTATTGATTGCATAAAATAATGTTCAAAATGTCCTGCTGTACAGAAGCAGCATGAGAAATAAAAGGGCAGACAGGTACAATTCACTGGTGATGCCTAACAGGGGAAATGAATATGAAGTAGAATATTGAAAGTGCAGAAGAGGATGCCTTGGAAAGTACAGAGTAAATGGGATGCTATATGTGATGCGAAGTGCTCCTGCTTGGAGGAAAGGGCAGGTTCCAAAACAGAAGTGAAGAATACATTTTTATGTGACATGGAACAATCAAGAGACTGATACCATGATGGGCACCTTTTATACGGACACTCATGTAACAGGTGAAAGCCTCGAGGGTCTTAATAACACACAGAGTCATGATGAGAACGGGCTTTCCTCTCTCTCTGCCTTGTAAAAACTTGTTCTATGAACCACACATTTTTTTCAGTTCACACAGGAGATGACAATATGGAGAGGAAATTGGAGACTTGGTCATATTTTATATTTGTTTCACAAAAGAGGATTAGAAAATTCTGAGAGACAGGAAACATTGGAGACAAAGCTACTAAACAAAGGATTGCCAGGTGTCTTAGAAGTAACAGAAATGTTGGAAATCTTAGGTCAGGTTACCAGCATGGTCAGGTTCTTGGGGAAGGGTCTCTGGGTGGCTTTATATCATATCTTCCCACGAAGGCAATGCAGAATATTGAAAGCAAGCTCTGTTTTGCCTTTTTATCAAGGCACTGTGTCTCTCATGAAGGTTTCAATTCTCATGACCTAAATAACCTTCCAAAAGCCGTACTTCCAAATATTATCACATCGAGTCAGACTTTGACACAGGAATTTCAACCATTCTGTTGAAAAACGGAAAAGAAAGAAAAGAGGAGAAAGGTTGAGATGGAAATAGGAAAAAGCTAACAGAGAGAAGTAAAAGGCTGACATATTTAAAGTTTTATGAAAAAAAAACCCCTATATGACAACCATGACTTGGAGAGAGGGCACTAATTAGGATTTAAGGTGGTTTCCTCCCCTCATTCTAACCCTAGGCACTTACTATAGATACTCCCCAAAGCTAAGTCAAGACTTTAAAGAAAGAGCAATTTTCATAACAAGAAAGAAGCCAACTATCCAACAACTGTTAAAATAAATGCAATAATTCCCAAAACTAAGTATACTACTTTTTAAGATGTATGTGACGATCGTCTGAAAATCCTTGCTATATGATGAAGATGGAGCATAAGGCAATGAAGCTAATGTATTGAGTGCATTGAATAGCAAATACTTCACACTGTTTTCCCCATTTTTGTGTTGTCATGGTATCATGTTATAAATCAGGAAACTGGACTCAGTCACTTAGCTTAACTACTAAGTATGTAACTCCAACATCGCTGAAGTTCATTTACTTCTTGTAGAAACTAAGCCGTGTAACAGAACAGAATCAGGGAAATGAAAGACACTTTTTATTTGAATCTTAATTCACTGTTCTTAAGAATCTGTCAACCACCAAGTATGTCTATCTTACCTTCAGGCAATTTCTGTTGCAAAAAGCCATGAGTCGCGATGGGAAGCAGAATAGCAATGGATCTCAGAAAATAAGCTTCAGTTTCGAGGGGAGAAATTATTCCCAGTTGAGGTCTCCACGATGTTTCCCTGAGCTTTCCTCCCTGACTTAAGCCTCCAGGAAGCTGTTCTCTGATTGACAAACGAACAGTAGTGTGATGTTCATACAGTCACTGATAATATTTAAAATTTTCTAAAAAGCACCAGGAGGAAAACAAAGCAGAATTCATACTGAACCACCATGATTGGAAAGAAGATTATACCGACACAGAGTGCTAGAAAAACGAAAAAACACACTCGTGACAACAAACCAAAGGATATTAAGATATAATAGAGGGTCACTCAATTTCCATAAGGTGGTACAGTCACAGACAATATTCATCAAATTATATACATTAGTGATATTTACACAAGTAAATGCACAAACTAAGGTATGATATATTTGTTTGTAAAAAAGGACACAGTTCAATGATTATTAACTTCAAAAGTCACTTATACAGCAATGACTCTTGGTATCTTCTACATCTGGAAGTAGAAACAGCTGAGTGACTGTGAGGAGCTGATGGAAGAAAAGGTGCCGTAGTTGAAGCATAAGAAATAAAAGGAAAAGATGTTATTGTTGAGGATATAATAAGGGTCATATTATGTAGGGTCTGTGACTTTATTGTAGGAGCAACACAAAAACATTGCAGAGTTTTAATAGAGTAACTACATTAGGTTTGTATTTCTGAAAGATCATTCAGGTTGCTGTGTGAACAATGCATTGTACAGAGGTGAAGGAGTGGCCCTATGGGAGGCATTTAGGGGACAAATTCAAAGTATCACGCGAAGGTGACACTGGCTTGGACTATAGATGTGCCAGTGGAGGTGGAGAGAAAATAGAACCAAAAGCATCAATGAGAAACTGAACTTGACTGTATTTTGTCCTTTTGTATTATGTGGAGTGCTAAGAATGGATTTTAGGCTTTTGGCATGAATAGTTGGATGAATGGTGTTCTAATATGCTGAGAAAATACTGAGAGAAGGCCATTAATTCAGTTTCAAGAATGTTGACTTTGAAGTCTGAAAGTCATCCAAGGACAGCTGGAATGTAAGTAGATAAACAAGATCTTGTGTTCAGAGGGACCGTGGAAGTTAGATACAGGAACTTGGAAGCCAAGTTCCTATAAACAGAAGCATAACTCCTGTAAATAAATGGGGGGACTCAAAGAAACAAAATAGAAAGAAAAGAAAAGAGCGCTAGCGATAAGCCTGGGGAAATCCAATACCGTGATCTTGGGTAAAACAGATTTGAGCCAGGGTTATGATAAAGGGGATTTCCAGACTTGATAGAAAAACAAGAAGCTACTGCAAGATACATGCTAGGGATTTCATGTTTGTTGCTTTTATATTTCTTATTAGCTATACATGATTACATGGAGATGTGGGTGAATGAGCACTGATAGAAATATTTATTCTGGAGATAAAACAAGCTCCAGGAGTTGTTAGAGTACACTCATCATTGAGGCTATCCACCTTGCCATAACTTTCCCCATAGCCAGTGCAGAATGTAACCCCAGAAAGTCTGGCTACTGGACATTGACAATCATGATCATGATGATGGAGATAAGTCAGTTCCTTATTGCTAAAAATATGAATGTCAATAGATAAATCAACAAGAGACATATTTTTCAAATATGCTAAAAGAAACTGTTCCTATAACATGTTTCTACATTTTCCCTTACATTTTATTTTCTGAGTTTTCAAAGATGAATTCAACTTCTATTTAAAGAAAATTTAAAATGTATTGTTAAGCATTTCAATCATTTATCACTAGTGATTTAGCAATTTAATAATTTTCAACTTGATTTGAGGATGAGAATAGCTAAATATATGGAAACACAAAAATGAATAGAAAACAGCATAGTCCTGTAGCTGGCAGCTGCAGATCTAAGAGAGTATAATGCTGTCATTATGTAACTAGAGAAGTTTTTTTGCTTGAACATTTAGCACTATTAGAAGTAATACATCCTGCCAGAATGGGTTGGAGGGTGCTAAGTGAATGAATGATACTGGTAGAAGTATAGTTACCACAAGGGTCGCAGAAATCACTCCATAAATATTCACATTTTGAAAAGTCAAATTGAAATTAAAAACAAAAATAGGATTCCTTCATAGAATAAAATCTTTTAAAATTCATTTAGGATTCATTAGACATGCTTAAAATGACATACTTAAAACTGGAATGTGCTATGTACCCATCATATCATTTGCATCAGAGCACCGGAGTTCAAGTTTGACTTCTATCATTTTGTAGGACAAGATCTGGATAAAATCAACCAATTCTGCCTCACATTCCTTACTCTTAAAGTGCTCTTGACAACATTCATCTACCTCTGTGGAATTTTGTGAAGATTAAGTGAATTCACATACGCAATGTAAGCACTGTTAAAGTAAGTAGAAATAAAGCACAAAAAGAGAGCTACCGCAGAAAACCTCTCAAAAAGTGTGCATGAGCCAACAGTTCTGGGCTAGTATGGAAGACTTTAATTTATGCTTTGGTCTTGCTTTTGTGTGGCCAAGAAATAGAAGTCTTGTTAATGTAGGAAAAGAAATAGCAACCTTTTGCTTTGTTTTGTTTTTCCTTTTAGACGCACAGCTAAGACTTGTGCTCCAGTTCTAAGTCTCTGATTATCTATCCCTGGAAGTTTTTAACTGCCTTATGATTCATGGGCACAACTGGAATAAAAAACCTTATTAAGTTATATTTTTAGGATTTATTTTATTTTTATTTTAAAAGTTATCAAAAGAGAGAAAATCTACCATTTGCTGATTCACTCCCCAAATGGTCTCAATGGCTGCAGTTGGGCTGATCTGGGCCAGGAGATTTCTTTGGGTCTCCTATGTGGGTTCAGGGCTCCAAGCATTTGAGCCATCCTCTATAGGTGTCCCAGTCATAAGCAGGGAGCTGGATCAGAAATGAAGCATCCAGGACACAAGCTGAGATCTGTGATGCAAGTACCACAGACCGAGGCTCATCCTACAACATCATCATGCTGGTTTCTCAATAAGTTCTTCAATAACAAGATTAGTTACATGAAGACGTTAAAATAGATATCACTGACGAGCTTTGGAAGTGCTGACCTGCATAGAAACTGAGATTCCAAGAGATCAAGTTCAACAGAAACCCAGACTGCATGAGGCAGCCAAGGACTTAGAGTAAAGTCAAGAAGAGTTGGTCCATCTGATCAGGCTTGCCTTTTTCAGAGTTGCTTAAATCTGCCTATTTCTCTGGTCTGATCCAAATACATCAATGTATAATGCATTTCAGAAGACTAGTGTTCAACTGTGACAGTAGTGATAAAATAATCATTACAGTGACTGCTGTCATTTTGCAGCACATAAGCCCTAAGTTGCTTAGCAGTCAATGGATATGTATGTGTCAATATTACAGGATGCCCTACCAACTCTACTGGGACTTGGAAACAGCTTTCAATTTATTTTTTCAAAAAAATCCTTAAATGACCTCTACATATCTGGATTTTGTGGACCAAATGCAAAGAATAAAAATTCTATTACACACATGAAGTATGCTGTTGCATTCATCTATGTGGGGTTGTTCTGACCTTGTTCTAAACTCATTGGGCGTTGAGTGCTTTACAATTCTTTCAGACGCAATATTTAAGGTCACATTAAGCTTGATGAAAATGGTGCAATGTCACACGCTCCCTGAGTGAGAACTGCCTTTACTTTGTACTTAAGTATTTCTTACAAAGAAATAGATAACATATACCTATTTCAATAATCAGTTATGTGTTATAAATTGAATTTGGCACAACAGTTGTTTTACTGAGGAGTGAAGCTGTAAAAAATCAAATGCGCTCCAGTGCCAACTAAATTGTATCAAAAAGAACAAAAAAGTAAAGAAATAAAATGCCTTGAGAAATAGAGATATTTAGAAAACAAAAAAATTAGTATACAGATAATATACCTACAGAGGCTTTCTTTGGGGAACAAGTGTACATGACGTGTGGGCATGGATATCTGGTTCACCTGTCACATTGTCCCCTGGAGTAGGTAAGGATGAATCTGGTTGGCACAGGTGAAAGCACCAATTATTTACAGTATCCAAATTACTGCCTCTGTGTGATGCTATGCCTGACTGTCAGCTGTTAATTAACTTTGCACCCAAGGAAGATTGGCTTTTGGGCAGTAAATACGCTATGCCACAAGTGCAGCTACATTTCGGATAATGAATGGACAAATTGGACAAATCATATGTTCACATGAGTGTTATGATGAAAACAGAAAAAGCAGAAATACTTGTGACATCCTGAAATCATCAAAGTTGTAATAACGCCCCCCCTGAAAATGACCACTGCAAGAATTCTAAACACTTCTCATACTCAGATTCTTAATTGTAATAATTGGTTCATTTGGCCATAGAAATGCACCATTTCAAAGATAGAAATAATATGACAGAATCACTTGAGAGAAATCCAGTTAAAATTTATGATGAAAATTGTCTATTGAGTGCAGTGTGCAATTCTGTAATAGACATTAAGCCACCACTTACATGAACTTTACCTGACTGTTAAATTATGCTCAGGAAGACCAGCTATCCCCCAAGATAGAGAGTTTCAAGTCATGTCAGTGATTCATGTTAAATCAGAATGATTTATGAAAAGCAAAATAACAGCACAAGAAACCAAGCACTCTTCTGGCCTTCATCAGCTGGAATGTTTTAAGGATGAATATACTTTGTAGCTTACACAGGACAGCTACATTCCCAACCATCCTATTAACCATTAAGGGTGCTTCATAGTTTAAGCTCACAGCTAAGTTAAGCCCGTTTATTTTAATACACCTGTATAGTGAATGCTTATTAAGTAAACAGAGTGATGTACAATTAAAAAAACTGTTTAGACAGTTCATTTCCCCAGGTTCCACATGGAATTGTTTTAAAGGAGATGCAGTAGTTATTGCACTAAGCACATATCTCAAAATACTATTATCTTCAAAATATTATCATCTTGGATTCTCTCTTCCTACTGTTACAACATTGCTAATATCTTATTCTAGTTCTTGATGAAATTCAGTTACATTATCTAAGTCACTTTAAACACATTAATATAAAACATTCTAAAAATCTCCAAATTAGTATGGTCATTAAGAAGGTTTACTTGTGTACATTGTATCCAATTAAATCCATTTGTAGAATGTTTTAAAAACTCTTTTAGACCAATTCCTCCACTGCATTATCTTTATACATTTTCCCTGCTTTGAATCAAAAATTATGTGACCAAACTTGAAAATCTTACAGATACAGGCGTTTTTGTCATTTGAAGAATTAAATAAAGGCAAATTCTAATAGCTTGTTCCTTGCCAAGGAGAAAGTAGAAATTTTTTACTTGTTTTCCTCAAACTGCTTTCTCTGTACAGTGTATTTCTTATATCGTCCGTTGCTTGATATGTGCTTTTCAGACTAAAATATAAAGATACAAATATTCTGATGTGCCCTGAACTCTGATATGTTTCAATGACGAAAGCATATTTTTCAAATAAGACTTTCTGTGCTTTATTCTTGTATTTTGCGTTAATGCAATCAGAGAAGTGTTTCAGGTGAAATGTCAGGGCCAACAGTGTGGCCCGGTGGGCTAGGTTTCTGAGTGTAACAACAGAAACCCACATGATGCTGTGCTTCTGATATGCTCCCTGTCACTACACCTGGAGAGACAGAGCAGAATGGCTCGAACGGTTTTAGACCAACATGAAATTCCAGGTTCTTGGCTTCATTCTGTTGCTGATTTGCAGGGAGGAGGTGTGAATCAGCAGATGGAAGATCTCTCTCTTTCTCTCTTCTAGTACTTACCTTTCAAATAAATAAAAATAACTCTTTAAAAAAAGGCATAAAGTGGTTTTTTTTGGTTTCTAGGTCAAGATATTATGCTTTGACAACTACTTCCTGTATACCTCTAGAAATAATTTTAGAATTTTAAAATATACAGCTGTTCTTGAAAAGAAAAAGATACCTTGTTTAATAGCACTGTCTTTCCATTCAACAGGAAGCATCAGTTACCTAGCCACATGGAATGCCCACATCCTCAGAGCGCCTGGTTCCCGTCATTGCCACCCCGCTGACTTCCAGCTCTGCCTCCTGCTTCTCACCCTGAAAGGTAGTGGTGGAGGACTCAGACACGTGGATCCATGTGAACTTCATGGGATACATACATGTTGAGGGCATCTGGGAAGTGAACCACTGCATGGAAGTGTTTCTCACTCTCACTCCTTCAAAAAAGGGAAAAAAAATAAAAATATTAAAACATATACATTTTAAAATGAGAGGAAAGAAGGAAGGGATGGAGGAGAAGAAACGGAAAAAAGAAAGGAAGGGTAGAAAAAGGGAAAATGAAACAAATGAGAAATTGAGATTAAAAAAGAAGGTTCTGAGACAGCCTCACACAGAAATTGTTTCAGTTGAAGGCACTCAAAGGAGATATTTTCTTTGAAAGTTAAGCTCATAAAATATAATTAAGTTTATGTACAACACCTGCACCATGAAATAGCTACTCAGAAACTTTAAAAAAAATATGTTTTTCCATTGAAGAACACAAAGATAAAAGGAGTTTGAAAAAAACTTCAAAAACCTCATAAATAATAGCACAAGTAGGAAAACACAAAATAAAATAGGAATTTGCAAGAAATGAACAGATAACTATTAAGCTAATTAGCAGCACATATTGTTAAAAGCCTAATTAGAGACTATAGAGAGAAAAAAAAATGTTTACTGACATTTTGGAAAAAAAGGAACAATAGATAAGCTAAATAGTAAAATTGGCAAAATTGGAGTAAGCTAATTAACGGGAAGAAAACACAATTTAAACTTAGGCCAGAACATAAAGTTAAAAAAAAAAAAAGAAGAAGACGCATAGAGTACACTAGAAGTTCTATATTCAGGAAAAACATTATCAATCAAAAACATCCATTCAAAATATGAAATCTAAGAATGCTACTCTGCTGGATCCAATTGTAAAAAACTCACAATGCTGAGTAACATACATTATAAAACAAAAACAGAAATTCAGACGGAACTCAAAATGCTGAAGTAATTTTTAGGAATTACATTTACCTTAACTCATATAACACACTAATGTGACTGTTCATTGTCAGTGTGAATACAATGAGGTGATCTATTTGAATACTTCTTGTCACTGATTGTCATCATACTCAGGAAGATTTTATCCTAAAAAAATAAAGTCAAATTTTTAGTATTTTAAAATTTTGTTTGTTTGATATAGTATTTTTCCAAGAGTTGATGGATTTCTATTTTGTAATTTCAACCTCTGTCATGAATTCATCTACTGGAAGGTATGGTAAATATGAGACAAATATAATTTGAAGAAAGTCCCCACTGCATAATTAAACACGAATGATAACCTGTGAAAGCTTCTCTCTGCCTTTGGACCCTTTACAGGCAAGGTCCATTACCCTTCCTGTCTACAGCATGCAAGATGCTAACTATGAAATAAATGTTCTGACCGACAAGAAGCTAGATGTAGCTATGTCTTTTGGTCCAAGGTATTGATGGAAATATTATAAGCTGTTTTCCCAGGAACCTCTCAGTGTTCAGAAAGTTGTACTATAGTAAGTAGGCAGCAAATCCTGTGAGAAGCACAAAACCACTGGTGAGGTCAGGCCTTTAACCTGGGGGTTCAGAGGCTATTCCAGTCCCCATATTCTCCATAGGAGAGCCACAGTTAAATTCTGCTTCTCCTTTGATTCCAGTTTTTAGCTTGAGGAAGACAACGTGTGATGCCGCAGGTAGTTTGGTTTCTGCTGCCCACATACAGGCTTGGAACGGAATTCCATGCTCCTGGCTTTGGCCTAACCAAACATCAGTTGTTGCAGCAACTGGGGAGTGAACTAGACATGAATATCGGAGTCTCCCCATCTCTATTTCTCTGCTTTTGAAACAAATAACACTTGAAAACACATTCAGGTAGATGTGAAATGTGGAAAAGTATAGTTTAAATACTTGAATTACACATGTAATATCAAAGACTACCAATCCTTTCATAGCATGGGCCTTGTGGTCTGAACATTCTGGTCGCAGCTTATTTTGTCTTTTATCATAGCTCTCAACCTATGAATATTTGCTTATATCACTTTTCATATTTTCATTTAGATCCAATGATTTATTAATAAAATGTATCTTACTTTTTTTTCTCATGTTTCTTATTTAATATGCTAATAGTAAAATGTGTTGACACTGTTATTGGGAAATGAAAAATTGCATTAGTTGAGTGAGAAATTAAATCTGAAATTAAATAATGTTTAAAACTTATAACAATAAATGCACATATCAAAATTTATCGGTTGCCACCAAAGGACTTAAGAGAAATGTATAGCCATGTATAGCAAAAAATGAAAGAAGAAATAATAAAGTTAAGAGAATAGATAATGAACATGGACCAATGAAATTGATAAGTGAAAAAGAAAAATAAGAAAAATACATATAAACAGCAGGTAATGCAAAGATACAGATTTTAATCATAAATATTACAAAATTAGCACTAGTATTTATGATACTAAATTTGAAATTTGGAAAGCAGATGCTTATCTAGAAAGCATGATTCATTACCAAATGTTTGCATCAGTGGTCTGGGCCAGGCTGAAGGCAGAATCCATAAGATTCATGTAGCTCTCCTGCACGGACTACAGGGCCCAAATGCACGAATCATTGTTCATTACATTCCCTAGTGCTTTAGCAAGGAGCTAAATTGGAAGTGGAGCCACTTTCAGACTGGTGCCCATATGGGGTGAGAGCATTTTCAGACACAACTTAACTTGCCCTACCACAACACTGGCCAATAAAACATGTATCTTAACCTGTTTGATAATAAGGCAGTAAAACATTTCAGTGAATACTTACTATTTTTAATAATAATTTGACCTGTTAACCCATTTCCTTTTTTTTTTAATTTTTTATTTATTCCCATTTCCTTTTATTGAATTATTTTGGATTTTCTTACACTAAATTGACCATTTTAGCAAAAATCGATTTGATGATCTTTCAATCAGTAGATCAGGAGTTTCAAATTTGCAGCATGTAGCCCTGCCCAGTATTGGCCTAGCTTACTCAGTCTGGCCCACACTTCTGATGGACTTAATCTTCAGCTTGATTTGTATCTCTACCATCTTCCTGGACCCACTGGGTTTGCAATCTCTGTAGAAATTCTCAGTAAACCGGTACCAAGGGTTTGCAAATGAACCCAGCTCCCAGTGATGACAGAGCCATCCATAGACACCTCTATTTCAAAGAAATCTGAACAATGTCTTACTTTTGAGTCCGACATACTATAAAGATAAAATACAGATCTGATAATTCACAACTACTTTTACAAGTACTGTGAAAATATTCTGAGAGAAAAAAAAATTTCCTTTGTTCTTGAAGCAGGTTAGTTTATGTTTCAGCTTCGAACATGCAGATATCATGAAGCTGCTCTGGTTTCTTGAGGCAAAGCCCAAGGGTCTCCATTAGACATTGATGCTTTCACTTTGAAATGTCTGCCATCTCCGTGTGACATCTGGGTGGCCTGATGACCCGAGCAAAGCTCAGCGAACTGCCTGTCTCCAATTTTATGAGCTCTTAATGGCTTGACTCACTTGTAGATATTTTTAATACCTGCTGCCAGATTAAAAATGCTTCTCACTTGGCAACTGAATGAGGACAATAAATGTGTCATGCAGGCAACTAACTATTCAATCTGTAGTTAAAACATAAAATTCGGGCCCGGCGGTGGCCTAGCGGCTAAAGTCCTCGCCTTGAACGCCCCCGGATCCCATATGGGCGCCGGTTCTAATCCCGGCAGCTCCACTTCCCATCCAGCTCCCTGCTTGTGGCCTGGGAAAGCAGTTGAGGACGGCCCAATGCATTGGGACACTGCACCCGCGTGGGAGACCCGGAAGAGGTTCCTGGTTCCCGGCTTCGGATCGGCGCGCACCGGACCGTTGCGGCTCACTTGGGGAGTGAAACATCGGATGGAAGATCTTCCTCTCTGTCTCTCCTCCTCTCTGTATATCCGGCTTTCCAATAATAATAAAATCTTTAAAAAAAAAAAAAACCATAAAATTCAAAGAAATGAGAAAGCTGTTAATGTCTATAGCTTCTTCTCATTAATACTCCTCAGTCATAATATCTTTTAAAAGTACTTCCTGAATTTTATCCTCTTATTAATGGAATTATCTGAGAATAAATGATCAGGTAATATTCCTGGGCTCTTTCTAAACAACAACATGGAGCAATAAATACAGAAAGATGCTTGCATGATATTTTTAATAACTGTTAACAGTCATGAACATGTTACTTTAATTCCAAAAAGCTGAGAATGAATCATGTGTAAGTTTCCCTTTTCTTTCCTGTAAGAAAAATACAAAGATAAATTTAACTATTTGCCTCAAAAGAGAATAAGCTCTTTGAACACACCGTTCTCATTCCAAGACTGAAGTTTTTACTTTGTTAGCTCTGAAATAAAGTATAAATTCTTCTTCTATGTGCTAAAATGTCTGTTTTCAAAATATCTATTGATATCTATAGAATACCGTATGCTTTATGATAATGTTGTAAAAACAATAATTAGCAAGATCTGTCTACTATTATTCAGGCATAGAGGTAAGATTATTGAAACACATCCACTCAATGGAACTAGGTTCTCAAAATCCTAAAGGTCAAACACCACAAATAAGAAAACTGATAATCTCTCATTTTTTGGAAGAACTTTGACCTAATACATTTTATCAAATCACTCGTAATGTCATGAACTACCTCAATGTGAACAAATATGTTACTCATTCTAACCATTAATACATCAAGTAACAGTTACTTGTAGCAGATTAATGAGGAATCAGTTTTGAATAAGTATAAGCATGAAATCATTTTAATTTCCTTTTGTAACATCTGCTCTTGGAGTTACAAACTGGTAGCTTATAGATCTGAGCCACATTAGTGTACAGTGTTTATAATAACATTTGTATTTGTCTTTCAGTGAGACAGTATTACTTTATTTTCTGACAGTATCTGTACTTTCTGTTTAGGCAGAAGATGCCCCCAAGAGCCTTACCCACTAGGACACAATTCCGTGCAACAACCTTCTCTCCTGTGAACACTGCAGAGCTTCAGAAAATTGATTTTGGTGCAATAAAAGTTTGAATCCACATATATTTTTATAGAAAAAGTGCATTTCATGTGAACTTTCCTGAAGACATCTCATGTAGAAATTCTAAAGTGTTTTACACAAAAATAAGCTTATCTTTAATTACATTTTTCATTAACCTTTTGAACCACACTAGTAAAGTAGATGACACTCCTATGATTACATTACAATATATTGTAAATGTGCAGCTACAATTTCGTTTCCGGGTCAGCTGACTTTGAGTTGGTCTAAAGCACTTCCATTTAAACTGGGCTCCACCTAATCAGTAATGAAGCCAGCTGCTTCTGTTCTTTCTTGCTTTTTCTTTAAGATGCCTTGCTGCCAACCTCAAGAAAGCAAACATCTTTCTAGAAGCTGAGGGCCTGAATCCCACAACAACCTGACTCCGCTTAGAATAGGACTCCAAATGGCGATACAGTGTGATGGCATCTTGACTCCAGCCTTCTGAGATCCTGAGCAGAAGACCCCCAAGTTATGGCAAGACTTCCAGCTTCTGCAGACTGTGAAATCAAAAATACATGTCATTTTTAGCTTCTGTATACATGGTGATTTGCAATTCAGAAAAACAAAATGAATATACCATCATTGCCTCAAAAACTCCCTTAATAACCTTTTCTGTTCTGGAGGGATTCTAGCATGGCCCAACTTGTGTGTGTGTGTGTGTGTGTGTGTGTGTGTGTGTGTATTACACATATGCATATATATATATATATATATATATATATATATATATATATACACACACAGAGAGAGAACATTCATGTTGCAGATCTTTTCTCTCCCCCAGTATCATTGTAGCTGTGTCTTCGCTATCTCCATGTGATATGAGTAGAATTTCGACTTTTGCTCTTATTTTAGGCTCTAAAGTTCCTGAGCTGGGTTTTTTAAGTGGGAGCCAAGAGACCTCAATACATTATAATATATTTGTAAGTAGAAAATTTGATCTACTTGATCCAATTTACTCTGCTTGGGTAAACGGCATGAATACCTCTCTGAGGACAATGTTCAGCTTCCCTTTGTCACTCCCTCACACCACTACTGATGACTCCTAAGACAGAAGCAGACAGATGTCTGGGAGTCTCCACTGGATGGACTGACTCCCACAGATTTAGAGGGTTATCCCTTGGCAGTGAGTTTGTTTCAGAAGCCCAAGAGTCGCCCCTCCTTTCATTTCTGATTCCTTTACACAAGAATCTTGAGTACTTGGGAGTTCTTTCCTATGACTTTTAGTATTTTGGAGAACTAGAAAGATCAAGGTTGCCTAAAATATTATACTGAAGTGCTTTCAATTGTTTTTCCTTCCAAAGTCAAGGTATCTACAAAAGAACTAACCTGTGTAATCACCAGTGTCTCCAATATTAAAGAATCAATCAGCCTGTCTCAGAAATACAGGGAGCAGCACCAGCATGCTCTAAACATCTTCTAACTCAATATTAATATACCCAGACCATGAAAAGTGAGCTCCCTTTCTTGTAAGACTATCCTTATGAATCCAAACTAGTGTCTTGTGAATGTCCATCCATTCTGTCATCATACCTCTCTAGCCTTCAGACAAGGAGCAGCATCCTCCAAGTCCCTCACAGCTGGCTGGCTGCATCTTGCTTTATCATTCCCTACCATCTCCATGCATCGACCAAGGAAGGTATGTTTAGGGTAGGAAATGGGTGTGCCATGCATGAGATGAGTAATTACATTGGTCCTTGAACAACATTAAAGAAACTTGAAGGTGGAGACTGGACATAAATGCTATAACTCACTGGAATTTTACTTTAAAATTCAGAATTCAAGGGGATGTTTTACTTTTAAATGTACTTCCTGGGCTTTAGGAAACATCTCATGAAACTGCTTATTACAGAGTTAATTTTTTAGAAACAATAAAACCAGCTATTTGAGGACAGAAATTGATAAAGCTTTAGAAAGCCATCAGCATCCATATTTGATTTTTCCTCTTCTCTCCAATCAAAATGTGCTTATTCACAACTGACAGAGCATTTTGTCAAAAAAATTTCCATCAGTTTTCCATTACAGTGACTTTATGAAAAATCTAAGCCATTTGGTTCAACTCTCCAGCATGGTTCACTCTCAGTCAGTAAGTGCTTCAGTTAGATAAAAATTCGTCCTCAGAGATCAAATTCACTTCCAAGAACTGGATTCACCATCATGCTGATCTTGCACTCAGCCTTGCTTGCGTGTGATCATTCATGGAGAGGTCCATGCGAGATGCTGAGAGCACCTCCCCAATCAGAAAACAAACACTGCACCTGCAAGGCTGCACATCCACTGAGGGAAGCAAGCATTTTTAGCATCAAGTCTTTCTTCAGCAGTTTTAGCTTCATAACAAAATTAAGATAGAGAATTCGGATATGTTCCCTTTCCCAACATCTGCACAGCCTCCTCTACTATCAATATTCCATACCAGAGAGGTATATTTGTAACATTTGATGAATCTATATGGGGACATTCTCCACTAAAGTCCACAATCTACAGACTTCACTGTTGTTATGATATTCTTGAGTTTTAGGCAAAAACATAGAATGCTTCCTGTCTACTATTGTAATATAATACAAAATAATTTTACTGCTCTAAAAGCAGCTTTGATCTTCCCATTTAACCCTCCCCCTTCTAACTCCTGACAACCTCTAAGGATTTTAGTACTTTCTAACTTTAGCTGTTGCAGAATTTAACATAGGTAGACTCATATGGAATGTAGCCTTTTCAGATTGCCTTTTTTGGCCTTGCAATGTGCATTTAATATCCTTCGGTGACTGTCCACATCTTTGTACTTCATTTCCTTTTATAGTGAGTAATAATAGCTATTTTTCCCTCACCTATTTCAAGATATCTTGGTTAAACTGTGTTTTATGTGCCAGAATGTGATCTGTCTTGGTGAATGTTCCATGCAAACTTCAAATAATTTGTAATCTGTTGTAGTTGGACGAAGTAGTTACAGATGTCAGTTATCTCTATGTGATTTATGCTGCTGTTAAGTTCAGCGAGGTCCTTACAGGAATTTCTGCCTTATGCACCTGTCCATTTCTAGAAAAGATATATTAAAGTTTCCAACTGTAATAGTGAGTTTGTCTTTATCTCTTCCAAGTTTCATTTATTTTTTACCTGATATTTGGCTATTTGTTGCTAGTGAATACACATTGATTGTTTTTTCTTCTTGTATTACTTACCCTTTTATTATCGGTACTGCCTCTTTATCCTTGTTAACTTCCTATTGTCTGCTCTGTCAGAAATTAAAACACTTGCTCTGTACTTCTTTTCATTAATGATAGCATATTGTGTTCAGACACAAAAGGCCAAGGTCTGAATGACTAACAACACCAGAAACTTGTTTCTCAGAAATTTTCTGGAGGCTGAGTTTATGGAGTCATTACTGCCAGGTTTTTAAAGGAACTTTTCTCTGAACTTCATGTTGCAGTCTTCTTGGCAAGTCCTCATGAGACAGAAAGAGGGCTAGAGAGTTTGCTGGGAGTCCCTAAAAATCCTACTCACACGTGTTCTTTTCTCGTGAGTTAATTATCTTCAAAAGGCTCCATGTCCTAATACCATCATTTTGTTATTGTAGCCATACGATGGACATTCCTATTCCAAAAAAAAGTAGAAAAGAAGAATGCGGGTATGAATTTCAAATAAATTAAAAAACAAACAAGGCACAGCCTGAGTTCGTGTGGATAAAAAAAAAAAATCCTCTTTGGTTCCGTCATCTGCTCTTGAGGTTCAGTTCCTACCTTCAAGATCTGCTGGGGTGGGAATTCCAGCCCTGGAACTCTGGAGTAGCCACATCATCTTCAAGACTTAACATGACACAGTGCATAGTGTCATAAGTCTCTGCGTAGAACTATTTCATTTTCTCATGCAACAAATCTGTGAAGAACAGACAGAAACCAGCACTAAAAATGAAAGACATCGACAGATTGAGTCATAAGATCGGGGGCTCATGGCTAGCAAAATGCAAAAGCCAAGAGCAAACCCTAACATCTCACATGCATTGATCAGTTACAGCATAGGTGCTGGGTAGTTTGCTCCCATGTTCCCGCCACCTAAGGCATTGTGACCATTTACTGATGTAATTTTCTATGAAAATAAAAGGCTTTGAAATACTGTTGTGCAGTTTTTTATTTGGCTTCACCATGGTTTGCATAATATGTGTTATTGTCTTTCCTGAGTTCGTCAGGTATGATAGTTAACTTTGGGTCACTTCTTGGGCAGTTATAGCTCCGGCACTAAAGGTCTTATGAAAAGATCATATAATTCTCTGTGAGGGCAACATTTGTGCCCCCACAACTCTGCCCAGCACACTTACCTCCATGGCTCAGCTGGGCATTGATCTTATCCTCCCAAATTGAGCTGAATGCGCATGAAACCCTGTGTCCTCTGGATTTATGGTGGATATGGCAGCTCTATGATCTTCGATTACCTCTGCTGCCCTTCTTGTTTGGCTTGATACATACAAGTAAATAATCCTAAAACTCCGATCTGTGAAATCTAAGAACCCTAATGATCTTGCTTCATTATTTCCTGGTTTTTTAGGTTTCTTTGGTATCTATAAATGTATTTATCTATCATCTGTGTATTCATCATATATATGGTATATACATGTACATATATAAGGAATATATATATGTATATATCTTTTTCATTTCTGTAAACCATCTTTATATATGAATTTTGAAAGATTTTGTAGTAGAATAAAATCTTTGGGTCCAGCAAAGTCACCCAGTGGCTAAAGTCCTTGCCTTGTACCTGCTGGGATCCAATGTGGGTACTTGTTCGTGTACTGGCTGTTCCACTTCCCTTAAAGCTCTCCGCTTGTGGCCTGGGAAAGCAGTCGATGACAGCCCAAAGCCTTGGGATCCTGCACTCATGTGGGAGACCTGGAAGAAGCTCCAGGTTCCTGGCTTCAGATCGGTGTGGCTCCTGCTGTTGTGGCCAGTTGGGGAGTGAATCAACAAACAGATATCTTCCTCTCTGTCTCTCTTCTCTATATATATGCCTTTCCAAGAAAAGATAAATAAATCTTTTATGTTTTTAAAAGGAGAAACATCTTTTAATCTCATATCCGTAAAATGTTCATTTGTTCAAATTGATCAAAATATTTTATTTTTAAATTAGATATTTTTTTTTTTTTAAAGATTTTATTCAGTTTTATTACAGCCAGATATACACAGAGGAGGAGAGACAGAGAGGAAGATCTTCCGTCCGATGTTTCACTCCCCAAGTGAGCCGCAACGGGCCGATGCGCGCCGATCCGAAGCCGGGAACCTGGAACCTCTTCCGGGTCTCCCGTGCGGGTGCAGTGTCCCAATGCATTGGGCCGTCCTCAACTGCTTTCCCAGGCCACAAGCAGGGAGCTGGATGGGAAGTAGAGCTGCCGGGATTAGAACCGGCGCCCATATGGGATCCCGGGGCTTTCAAGGCGAGGACTTTTAGCCGCTAGGCCACGCCTCCGGGCCCTTAAATTAGATATTTTAAAGAGAGCTACAGAGAAAGAGAGGGAGAAACAGAGATCTTCCTTCTGCTTGTTCAGTCCTCTAATGGCCACAACCTCTGTGTCTGGGACAGAACAAAACCAGGAGCATTTCCTGGGGGTCTTCCACGTGCTTTCAGGGGCCCAGGAAATTGGGCCACCTTCTTCTGCACTCCAGGTACACCAGCAGGGAGCTGGATCAGAGTTTAGCTGCCAAGACTCCAACCAGAATCCCAATGGGACACCAACACCTCACATAGGAGCTCCACCTACTATTCTACAACACTGGACCCGATTGCTTCTCTATTATTTGTTTTCTGTTGCCTTTAATGTTCAGTTTGACACTGATTAATTTAGCTTTGAAGTTGTTCATTGATTCCAAAAGTACATTAACTACCAATTCTACCCCTTGATTTCTTCTTGCCTGTGCTATTTACTTATACCAAAACATCATATTACTAGTTTAACCTCTTTGAAATATAACATTATTGTTATAAAAAATTCAATTTTCCATAATGCCTCATCAGTACTCTGTCTGAAATCAGGGACCTCCTTAAAACCAGATCAAATCATTGTGTTCCCACAATATCTTACTGTCTTAGCTTGTTGTATTGCTGGATGCTAAGGGGTGTTCCAATAAAGGATTCAATGTAGGTTTGGGTTTGCAGAGAAGCAAATATATTAGTAAAGCAAAAACACACATTCAAGAGGGAGAGCAGATGTACTCCCCAGTGAACTGCAACCCAAGTTCAGAATCATCCTTTATGTTATCTGGAGGCATACTTGGTGCTGCTTTGGGTGGATTTTCTAGGAAAAGGTGAAAATTTCCAGTAATTTTGTGAGTGCCCATTTTCTGACATTTTTAAGAAGTCTCAATAGTCTCACAGCGTCAGGTCCATGAAGGTAGTAGGAGTGTGAACCTTGGCAATTTGATTATAATGACTTATTAAAGGTCAGAGTAGGGACATAGTAGCCATTTTAGATAGCTTGGGCCTGCATAGGTTCTGGACAACATTGATTATAAAAGCAATTCCAGGTTGCTGGCTCTGAGAGAAGATTTAGAGGCAACTTGCAGGGGAATTTGTGGTGATATGTTTCCCCTGAGTCTTTCTCAGATCCCTGACTGCCTCCTTACTTACAACAATACAACTAAGGTACTTAGAAGATATCTCATACTCTCCAAAACCACCAATTCTTTCATTGAGCTACCCTTCACATTTAAAGAGTAAAAACAAACAAAAAACCTTAAAACATATTCCATTAATCAAGGCCTAAATCCAGTGTTTTCCAAAGTTCCTCATCAGGCACTCTATCCACTCCTCCAGTACGTAGAGCGTTTGTGCGACCAGTGGCACTTACTGAACCCTGACATACACAGTGAGGCTTGTGTTTGTTATTCCCAGGTCCAATGAAAGCTCTCAATGCACTCAATGTGCTTTGATCACATGCTGTCTCAGGAACTGCCTGGTGCATTTGTTACATAAAACAGGCACAAAATGAGTCTGTGACCAAGAGAAAATTATATGAAAACAAACAGAAAAATACCAGATCTTTAATACCAGATCTTTTAATTCTGAGACTTAACCACTCAAATATTTGGTTGAGTAAACACAAATACATGCAACTTTAAGAAAAATGAAAATGTAGCACTCTTCAAAATAATGATCAATAAGGAGCTCCAGAAACAAGAAAAATGTTTAATTACATAATTGTGCACACACAAATACATGCTTGAAAATCTGAATTATCATTGAAGAATTCATTGGTATTACTAGAACTATTTCAGTTAATTTATTGTCCCATTGAAAAAATAAGCACTTTTTAAACATGTTTATCAAAATTAAATTTGATAGTGTAAATATCTTTGTCAATAAAACCTTTAATGTCATGTTATTAAGACTAATTCTTACTATAAAATCATGTCTGTAATTTTAATAAAACTCTACAGAACCCACATTTAAAATATTGATATCCTTTAAAGTACTAATTATAAAAGATTCTGAACACAACAGATAAAGGCTAAATGCAAATGACTGTGGAAACTAAACTTGAGCCAATTTTGAATGCAAATAACCAAATCACTCACTTAACTACCAAAGTAAAACTTCTAAAACATTTTTTACCTTTCATTTTGCTTTAAGAAAATTTTATTTAAAAGTCATAGAAACAGACACAAAGATAGATAGATAGATCATAGAGATGATAGATTGATTAATCAATTGATAATTATGTATAATGGTGCTAGAGCTCACATCAGTTGCCATCCACTTCTCCAGTGCCTACCAAAGCCAGTGTTAGACCAAGGGTAAAGCCAGTAGCCTGGGATTCACTCCTGTATGCGGCAGAAATCTAATCACTAAATTACTAAACCTGTCACTGCTGCCTACAATGAATCACACCAGCAGCAAATGGAATCACAAGGAGGAGGTAGTGCTTGGAAGGGATCTTGAGCTACAAACTTAACAACTGCCTGAACTCTCCGAATTTATTTTAATGCATGTAACTCTGATCATTTTCTGGCTATCATCTAAAATCAGATTCTTCCACAGTAATTAACACATGCCCTTCAGGTGTGTCTTCAAAATAAGGGACATGTGCTGCAATCAGGAAAGTGAATTTCAAAAAGAAAGTGAAAAAAAAAGTCTCTGGGGCAAGAGCCATTACCTAGCAAATTTGGCTTCCACCTGCGGCACCAACATCCCACATGGGCAGTAGTACATTTCCTGGCTGCCTCACTTCCAATCCAGCTTCCTGCTAATGGCCTGGTAAACAGTGGAGGATGAGTTAAGTGCTTTGGTCTCTGCATCCACATGGGTGACCAGGAAGAAGCTAAGGGCTCCTGGCATCAGAACAGTCCAGCTCTGACCATTGTAGCTTTTTAGGGAGTGAACCAGTGAGTGGAAAATCTCTCTTTCCCTGTCTCTCTCTCTGTGTCTCTTGTTTCCTCTATAAATCTGCCTTTCACATAAAACAATAAAGAATTTAAAAATTTGGATATTTGCTAATGATGGTGGCAGCCTCCAAAAATTACTGCTTCTGACCATGAACTGAATGCATAAATTTGGTTCAACATGTTGAAAAATTAGTAATAATAGTAACCATTCACCATGGTTAAGTCATGTGTATATTGTGGGAGGGTGATGTGTAAATACGCATATTTGTAGCAACGGAGAGCTGTAATTGCACAAAAAATGGACTAAATGAGTGGATTTTCATTTTATGTAATCTAACGTGGGGAATTTATTCAAATTGTGAATTTTTATAATATTATTAATTCTGCAAATTTCAAATCCACATATGAAATACAGAGCTAAATAAAAACTAAAAAATAACTATGTACATATTTGAGATCTATCCATTTATTTTCATGAACCAAAAAGTCAAAGAAATAGCCAGTAGAATCGTTACCTAAACACTAAGCTCAAAAATGGGGCATAGTTTAGCACTGTGAAAATACTTTATTCTTTACAAATGTGGAGTCAGATTTTATTTATATATGATCAAAATGTCTGCTGTAACCTTGGTTTTCTATCTCTAGTTCAGATGTTTACAAAGTGGTTCACAAAATTAGACTGTATTTGTAGCAATGATAATAGTTTATTTTATAGGTACTTTCTCCTCAAAGCTTTTAAATCTTGACAGTTCAATATATGAAATTACATTCTGCAGTCACTAGCATAGTCGAGCTAAGATAAATAACCAAGGAACGATGCTTTCCAAGCCAGTGGCCTCCATGATGAACCTATACCTGTGTTGTCTCTGCTCCAACTGGCTCAACACTCTGGAATAAAAATATTTTCTCCAATTGTTAGCACTGATATTTTCTTACCATTTTATATGTATTTATATTATCTCAAATATGTTTTGCCACCTTTATACCCATTCAGTCTGAGCCTAAGCCCCATACAGGGTGTGGACACAGACCCCAGATCCCATTGGTTCTTCACCTCAGGTTAAGAGCCAGGTGCCCAGATGCGTCTGCGCTCTACAGACACCCTGCGCTTTCTTCCGCATCTCCATGTCGCTGATGGACCTCCTGAAGCAAACAAGCCCAGTTTGGGGGTTTCTGTAATAATGGCTTCCATAATTTTTGGATGTTCCATGACAAGTCAACATTTCAAAAAATCTGTTTGAGACATCTGATTCCTTACTACTGCACAAAATTTTAGCATTTCCAGACTCAAGTACCTAACACAACCCATTCACCCTACTTGGAACAGTTGTCTCGTAAATACCCTGTAACTTTCAAAGTTCTCCATAGCCTTAGGTCACAGGGAAAGCCTTGTCAAATAAGCTATCTAATGCTTTTTTGAATCTCTTAAATTTTATTCTGAATATAATTATCATATAATGAATTTTCAAAGAGAATGGATTTGACTGAACATGACTCTACTGCTAATACATATTAAGTTGACTAAAGTGGAACATTATTTGGACAGACTATCCAATTTAAGATGGCAGTGCTTCAGTCCCGACTCTCCCTAGCCCCCCTGCTATTCTCAAAACTCTCATGGTGCTTAATGATTGCCTGTGTTAATTAGTTATGTGTAAGTAATTGTGCAACCATCCATCCCACCTCTCCCACTACTTAGAGCTATAACAAATTGATGTTTGTTTTGTTTATTACCAAACTAGGTTTATCACTTATTAAAGGATCTGGCTGTATTATACGTCTTTCTAGCAAAGAGTTTCAACACTGTTATACTCCCCTGTGTATTGACACTATGCTTGTTGGGCACAGCACAGTAGCACAGTGGATAACGTCTTTGCCTTGCATGCACTGGGATCCCAAATGGGTGCCTGTTCATATCCCAGCTGTTTCACTTCGCTTCAAGCACCCTGCTTGTGACCAGGGAAAGCAGTAGAGCATAACCCAAAGCCTTGGAATTCTGCACCCACGTGAGAGACCCAGAAGTTCCTGGCTCCTGGTTTCAGATCGACTCAGACCGCATCAATTGTGAATTCCTTCAAGGGCAAGCTTACTGGGAATTAAGCCTGTAGTGGAAAATGGTACTAATTAGAATGTTAGCATCAGAAACTGCGTTGAATTGTAGCTTTTCTGTTTGGATTGAAGCAAAATACTGTGAGTGTGCACATGTTATTTCTTTGATATTTACCTCCATGGCTGCTTTAATCTGTTGGTAACCATCACAATTGAAGTATGGTAAGTTTTAAGCTAACACTTCAGTGAAAGAAAAAATACAGATGCAGTGCTTCTACTTAGGTTTCTGTTGCTGAACATTTGCCCATTGCCCTTTTAGCCAATGACCTATGCACATATTTGCTTCTCTGAGTAGTATTAAAAGTAAAGATGTAGTGCCACATAAATGGAATCAAGATGCCAGGAACTAACACTTTGAAAAGTTTTGTTTGAGGTCAATCAATTTGTCATTAACAGTGGATTAAATATATTGTCACTACATCAATACACAATGGGACATTCATTAATTTCATGCTTCACATTAATAAAATTCTAACAGCATCTAAGTTAATAAAGATGAATTAATTAAAGAAAATACTAGGCAGTCATTACTTTAGCAGGTGATCCCTATTACCGTGGATTTCACAAACTGAGAGAAAAATCCACAATAATCAGTTATCTTGAAAAATATTAAAATTCAAAAATCAACAGCTGTTTTTTTTCCACGGAGTGGGTATCTAATATAAGCAATCAGTAACTAAAGCAACCTCTAACCTAAAACATATAATCAAAATGATTTCAATTTTTATCTCTAAGCATATTTTAGTGCTTCCTTTGCAGCTTACTATCTTCCAATTGTTTCCACTACAGATACGGGTTTTTCAGATATGAAGGTCACCATGGAAATTGTTATGAGAATGTCTGTTGGAGATATGTTGTGAAGTTAAATTTCAATTTAGTTTCAAGCATGCAACAAATGTGATTGTTATATTATACTATTCGTTTTGCTAAGTGAAAGTGATGAGAATAAATAAGGGTGTTACATTTAATCTGGAAGGAGTCTAAGAATTTGTGATATTTTCACAGCGTCAATCAGATTTTGTCCTTATTCTATTATAATATAAAATAGATACGCTAGCAAATTAATAGTGCAAAGGAGAAAAAATGCTTTTACTGCAAAGGGAAGGATGACTCCAATTTTAATCATCACTTTAGCCGCATGTTTTCATTCAAACAATAAACTGTTAATTACAAATGACTGCTATCTGTGATGAACAAAACCCCGTGATATTAGAGAAAATACTCCCATCTCCTCCTTCCTGCATTCTATCACAAAATATCTCTATTCCCTTGATTTTATCTTTTAAGTATTCTACAGAATTGGGTTAAAGTCAAGTCAATCCTCTTAGTACAAATTAAAGTTCTTCAATGTGTGAAAAGAAGCTACTAATGTGAAATCTTATCTTGATTACAATTCTTTCAGTATAAGAATTATTCTAAATTAGAAGAATTTAAAAAAGATAAATCTGGAATCAAGCTCACATTAATGAATTCCAACAGATATTTTCAAAGTCTGCATCTTTCTGCTCTTACAATAAAAAAAACCATTTAGAATTGTTCTAAGGTGGATATATGAACAAGCAGGACAAATAACTGGAGATAGCAGAGATCCATGAGAGTGATCTCGAAAAGCCACGTACCCTGTACAGGCCTCAGGAGGGTCTTCAGTTTCAGAGAGGGCTACACACAGGCTGCTGGACAGCCAAGTGGAAGCAGGAGTGTATTATTTTAAGAAGGAGCAAAGAGCACTTTACTCAATAGAGCAGCTCCATGCATGGCTTCAATTACTCCTGCCTGGATTTTGACAAACACATGCTAATATCTGGATAGAATATTCTTCCTATTTCTGGGAAAGGGATATCAACTCCAGGAATTAGCAATTCACCTTGTGGAGAGTTGCGCTGAGACTCGGAAGACCAAGAAAAGGGTTTAGCTAAGGGCATGGCAAACTCCTCAGCATGACCAGCAAGGTAGATTACATAAGCAGGAAAAGCTGCTGGGCCTCAGGCAGGCGAGCTGCTGGCACTCAGAATCCACTGCTGTGGCAGGCATGCCCTGTGGAGTGTGGGCTTTGTGCATCTCCCACCAGCCTGTGGCTGTCCCGCCAGCTCGCTGCTCCCTTGCAGTGTGTTCAATATCGCAGATCTCATTCACGCTGTCTGACTGCTCTGCTGAATCCCTTCACCACCCGCCATGCCAGTTTCTATTGTGACTTTCCACAGCACATCTCTTTCCTTTCCTTTGGTGGGTTGTTGCAAGTAAATTTTGAGCTGTTATGGCATGAAGAAGAGTGATTCTTATAATGAACGTTCCAGTTTCCCTGTGATTAGGTTACACACCATCTTGCACTCTTGATTTGAACCAATTCCTTAGCCTGTGTTTAGTTTTCTGGTTCACCTTCTATTGGGTGCAGGTGGAGCTTGACACTCATATCTCAATAGCATTTAAAGAGCAGATGTTCACACCATCCTTCTCTTAATGAAGGTTAATCAGCTTTTCAGCATTAGCTACACATTATGTATAATAATTGTTGGAGAGGGAGAGGGAAGCCTTGGGCATTAGAACCATGGCATGTCTGTTGCAGCCCATACCCACCTTTAGGGATGCAGAAAAAAGAATTCATTGGACAGTCAAGAAACATGGAATAGTTTGCTAAAAATACAGGTGATGACACCTCACTTGCAGAAATTCTACAGTGACTCCATTTTCTAATCACCACTCTGAGTATTTCTTATGTAGGTAAATCCCCAGATTTCATTTTAAGGCCAACTAAATATCTATTCACTAGCGTCATGGATGGAGAAGGTAGAGATTATTCATAAAGGCCAAATACACATGCAAAGTTGAGGGGGCGTCCAAAGAAAAGTCACAAACAGTGTCTCATGGAACAGAAAACCTTGTATTTGAACATTAGAATGTATTACGTGTTTTCCTGAGTTCTTCCTGCAATCCTGGGACGCATTTAAGAAAGATATTTTACCAACAGGATTCCACCATTTCTAACTTACTAGTATTTGTATTTCTGATTTCTGTAATCATAAATCTCAGCATAACAAAGGTTAATTGATTCTTTCAACAATAAGTCATCCCCAGAAGAAACAGATTTGGGGCTTGTCAAAATTACACATTTAAAACAAGTCAGGATTCAAATCTTAAAATTGTTAGTATCTGAGTGATGATCTTCTGTCATCTGTATGTCTCCCTCTTCAGCAAGCGCAGCCACATTGAGCAGAGCAGTTCACCACTGCTACTGAGTATGAAGGTAAACATGTTTCTTTTTAAAAAGTGTGAGCATTTTCTATCAAATAATTTAAGAATATAGCATTCATCTTAGTGAACTCACCTCCTTCTTTTCAGGGTAAGCTCTATTTCTGCTGTTGTTTCTCAGCAGTCACATTATTCTTTATCTAGTTTATGGTCATATAAATTCTCGTTTTCCATGGTCTACTGTCAAACTTATCCCGCACTGTGCAACTCACTTTTATGAACTAAATACAAGACTGTACATTTATTTCTGTCAAATTTATCTTCTTGGTCAAACCCAAATATCAATTCTCTATATAACCTAAATAACCAAATTGTTGGCAAGGTTAGATGTAAATTCCTATACAAGTTTGATATAAACACTATCTTTCCTTTTCATCCTTTCCCCAATCACTATTAAGAGTTATTTATGATTCTGAGATCCTCTGAGCAAGACAGAATCATAAGGACATGTCAGGTAGATGGAGGAGCATCATAAATACCCTAGTAGATCAGCCCCGAGTTTACAGGCTCTCAGCAGCGCACTAAATAATGTCCGAGGATGTGCTACTCAAGTACCGCACCACCAGGTTCCAGCCTCTCTCCAGAGATCCTGACCTCCTACCCCACAGAGCCAACAGAATCATTTCTACTAATTTAATCTGAGGATGTTCATGCTTCATGTATTGCATTCATCCCATCGAACCATCCATTCATGTTCTCCCTAATCCAACATAGGGTTGATTGTCAAGAGTCTTCTAATCTTTCGATGTCCAACACAACCATCTTCCCATAAACCCTACCAAATGAATTAAAATCATACTTTATACTAAAAAAAGTACTAGGTTTAGGAGTAGTTCTTGATTCTTACCTCATTCCCACTGTCTGCATCTAGTTGCTCATCAAATTGTATTAAGTGAAATCATAGTAGCTAACATTCATCTTTAAAGGGTGCCAGTTAGGGTATTGTATTTATTAACTCACTTTGTTATCTTGGTTCCTTAATATCTGGATAAACTATGATTATCATTGTAATGTTATATTTGACCTCCATGAGGAAAGCATTATGCATTGAGCAACTGGCATGGAAAAGCAATTTAAAAGGGACAGAATCAAGATTTTGGACAACATGTGACTAGGCCTTTCTTCAGTGAATTTCATTGTCTGCTAAACATCTGTCTTATCGAACCTAAAATCAGGTAATCTTGGCAACAGAAACCAAAGTCTTAAAAAATGAATATTTGAGGCAAAGAATGGAAGACGTATATTTAGGATGCAGGAAAACAGGGAGATAGAAGGCAGAGGCCCCTCTTATCCAGCCTCGTTACCACAGGGAAAGAGGTCAGGGCTTATGTAGGGAATCCCAAACCTACCTATGTGGTCACCATTATGTAGGAGGTAAAGTTTCCAAAGTACACACTCACTGGGCTCTTATCTTGTGACCAGGTGTTACAATTCTTTGCTACCACTGGATAAACGCCCAGATAGCAAACAAAATCCTCAATTACAAAGTGGTAAAGGCCCCAGGTCAGATTGACAGCACTCAGCTCTTTCCTCATCTGTCAGCAACTGCCAAGATTGTCTTAGACTTAGGTTAAGTGTCACATTGCTGTGAGAAAAAAAGCCAATAGCTGGCAGGCATTCTAGCATCAATTAATGCCAAATCTGTGTTAATTGTAACAGTGTGCCAGTTTAGCTACCTATTCTGTTTTTTTTTAAGATATGTGGGAAAGGCAGTGGATGCTGGGCAGGACATGCCACCCAAGTACCCGGCAGGGGAGACTGCAGATGGAATGGTGAAGGAGTAAAGGGAGTATGGGGACATACAAAAGTGGGAATGTCTGAGGGCATGTTTCATAAGGAAGGAATGATTTCTGGGGTCTTCCACAGACTGGGCCACTGAACTTGCAGGTAGGCCAGGAGTGGTTTATGGACAAATTAGTTTGTGGAGGGAAAATTGGATGTCATGTCTAGGTCAGACCAAGGCACCTGCCTCCCAATCTCCATTGATGTTGCAAGTCACCTTGCAGAAAACTGGCAAGGGAGAAACTGAAAATGAATGAAGCACACAGAGCTCTTGATTGGGACTGACGAAGTTAGTTTCCAAGGCATGCCATGCCAAGCAGGCAATGACACCTTCTAGCATGCATATGATCCAGGACTGGGAGTGGACCTGGTAAGAGAACTTTGGTAACTCCTCTGTTATGCCGCTTCTCACAGAATAACTGGAACTAAGGCTAGGTCAGGCCAGGCAAGTCTGCAGCAATCCTCAGCATTTGCATAGGCTAGGTCTGAGGGTAGGCAAGGCTGGGCCAGGAGACAGCAACCACCAGTACACATGAGAGCCAGAAGAGGATGTGGTTTGTACCTGGCTCCGGTAGGTTGCAAACCCTCCATCAGGAACTGAGACTGTGGGTGGGCTATTCCAGCCTGGTGTGAAGCACCCGCCAGCACATGCAAGATCTGGGGCTGGGAACGGGTCTGGTAGCGGAACGTTAGGGACATTCCTGCTAGGCTGCAGATTCTGCTGGTGAGTGTGAGAGCCAGAGCTGGGAATGGACCAGGCTGGGCAAGACTACAACACCTGTTGGCATGCATGTGGGTTGTGTTTGGGGTTAGGCTAGACTGAGCTAGACACCAATACCAAGTGGTGCTCAAGAGAGCCAGCAAAGGTGCGCAGCAGGGTGGGATAGACCATGGGACCTGCCAGTTCACATGAGAGCTTGGTCTGAGGGTGGGCCCAAGTGGGCTAGGCTATAGCACACACCAGTGACAGCCAGAATAGGTTCAGGCCTATAGAGCTATACCGGAGTACCCACTAAAAGGGGTACCCAAGACTGAAGGCTGGCCATGTCAGGTGGACCACAGCATCTGCCTGCACATGTGCAATCCAGGGCTGGGAATGGATCTGGTGGGGGAACGTGGGACACTCCCCTGCTAGGCAACAGCTTCCACTGGTGAACACAAGAGCCAGTGTGAGGGCAGGCAGGACAGGAGTGTGCTAGGTCTACTGGCAAGCTGGGCTGGGGTTGTCTTTACAACACAGATTAGCTTAAGTGAGAAGCAAAATGGGGTGCAGGCCTAGCTGGGTTGGACCACATCACTTGGCCAGCTCACATGAGTCCTGAGGATGGGCTAGTGAGGCTAGGCTGCTGCACCTGACAGTGAGAGCTGGGACTGGGGCCTGGGCAGTCTGTTGGTGGGTCAGGCTTGGCTAAGCTGCTACACCTACTGGCAAGTTCGGACTGGGTATGAGTCATGTCAGGCTGCACTGTAGTATGCACTGGCAGGCTCAAGACCCAGATCCCTTAATGTGATGCAAATGGTGAGCAGGACAGCCAGGCCTGGGGACAGGACATGCAGATCAAGACAGCAGCATCCATCTAAGCAGTAACACCCATGGGTGTGTACAAGAGCCAGATAGCATGTGGGACAGCCCAGGTCAGGCTGCTGCACATGCCCGCACACACAAAGACACCAGGGCTGGGGTGGACTCTGTGGAGGTCATTGGAGACAGCCCCAAACTAGGCAATGGAATTCACCGGTCTGTTTTATTTATTTCTAGGACTTTTAAAGTTACCAATAACTTTTTATAACACTAAGTATGTGTTGAGGCAATGTCAATTGCAATGACTAATCCTTGACAACTTCTTAACAAGGGGCTTCTCTGTCCATGTCTCTGTCATCCCAGCTAAGAGTCGGCTTAGTCAGATGCTGAGAACACTTGTAAATGGAACGAGCATTGTTCATCAGTTCCATGCTCCTGGGTCTCTTCCACACAATGTGCATGTATTGGGAATTTCATCTTTCTGAAAAACAGGATTTTTTCCTCCACTTCAGATTGCATATAGGACTTTCTATTCTGAGTATGTTGAGTGTGTTTTGTGGAATGAAAACATAATTTCGAGTGCACCTCTTAAGGAAATATAGGTTAGCATGTAGAACAACTGTATGTTTTACCGCTGTTCATGTGGTGGTAAAAGATATTCTCCCTGTCTTCCCTCTCTCTTCTCAAGAATTTGCCATTGGAATTGACACACCCATGGATGACTAACATGCACACATTGTTTTTCCAGGTGCACCTTCTTGTACCTGGCAGCCATGAACTCTTGAGCATATAAAGTGTTGTAGTAAGATCTGGACAGATGGATAAAGAAGGTTCAGTTGTTTCCTTCAAACACTCAGCAGATGCATGAACCAGTTTGAGCAGATTGTCAAGCTAGTTGAGCACACAGTTTGATTGTTGTTCCATTGATTTGAGATTGACTTCATATTGATTTGGCAGAGAAATTCTGTAGCCTGGTCTGTACGGCTCATTGTCCCATATGCTCTATCTTGGCATGAGT
The DNA here is from genome assembly GCF_030435755.1 of Ochotona princeps. Taxonomy (NCBI): domain Eukaryota; kingdom Metazoa; phylum Chordata; class Mammalia; order Lagomorpha; family Ochotonidae; genus Ochotona; species Ochotona princeps. Next base: position 19,934,792 of record NC_080834.1, on the reverse strand, counting down.
CCTCACCTAACTGCCACCCACAGAGAGGGCTGTCTTCCAATACCTAAGACAAATAATAGCCCAACAAAATAACTCCTTCGTATCAGCCATGCCCTAGATTGTGCCTGCTTTAGTTATCTACCGCCTTGTAAGACCCCTATTGAGAGTCACTTCCCTCAGTTCTCTTTAAATGCTTGTGCTGATCTTGACCTTCAGCCATCAGAACAAGTTATCAAGTGCCCACTACCATTCACATAGCTGATGCTGTATAGACTGCAGTTGATGAGCACCTGTATCAGAAATCTTCCCAAATTTCCCAACTCTCCTAATTTTTCTCTTGCTTCAACTCTACCTTGTCTCTTGTAATGTGTCAGAGTCACTTCCAGTACAATCCACCCGCAAGCCCAAAGCCCTATCTTAAATATTTTCCCCTGCAATCCAACTGCCTATGTGATATCTCCAATGAATATTTAACAAACAGACATCCCACACATAACATGTTCAAACCTAAGTTCCTGAACCTCCAAATCTGTTTCTTCAGTCTTTTCCTTTCTCAGTAATGGAAATTCTACTACCCCAGTTACTCGAGAACAAACAGAACATTATTCTTTACTGCTGCCTTCCCTCTCCCCTTTACTCTGCACTTTACTGTGATTTATTGGCTACATTTTCATCATATAGTAGAGTTATCTTGTTCTTGACAATTGTTGTTACAGCCCCAACCCAACAAAGACTAGCTGATATAATCCTCCTCATTGTTACACCCTCTATGACCTAGAATAATGCTTAGTACGTAGTAGACTCTCAGTAAACATTTATTGAACAAATATAATGGGCACTTACAATTGCTTGCTGAGAAAACTAATTTATTTTACCTGATCATCTTTAAATTCATTAGAAGTTTCCCAGAATCAGGAACAGTGACCAAGACATCCATAACCAGCCTTGCCACTTGAAATTCTAAGACAACCAGGTCTGGCATAATGGCTCAATGGCTAAATACTTACTTTGCATGTGCCTGGATCCCACACGGGTAGTGCCACTTTGTGTCCTAGCTGCTCTATTTCCCAGGCAGCTCCTTGCTTGTGGTCTGTGAAAGCAGAGACTGTAGAATGTAGAAAGTAGAGAATGGTTTAAACCCTTGGAACCCTGCACCTATGTGGGACACCTAGAAGAAACTCCTGGTTCTTGGTTTCAGATCAGGCCACTGAACACTTGGGGAGTGAACCAGTGCAGAGAAGAGCTCTTCTCTGTCTTCTTTTCTCTGTAGATCTGCCTTTCCAATAAAAACAAAATAAATATTTTTAAAAAAATAAATTCTAAGCTGATTTCTGGCTTATCCTGTTTATTTTCTAAGTGTGCTACACTGTGGAACTCTATGAGGTCATTGTGATCTGAGTCTATTAGCATGCAAGAGTCTATTTAAATCAAACAATAGGTTCCAAACTGGCAAATCTCAGATTACAATTTTTTTAGAGATTTATTTTTATTGGAAAGGCAGATATACAGAGAGGAAGAGAGACAGAGAGGAAGATTATCTGTCCATTGATTCACTCCCCAAGTGGCCACAACAGCTGGAGATATGCTGGTCCAAAGCCAGAGGCCAGGAGCCTCATCCAGATCTCCATGAAGGTGCAGGGTCCCAAGAATTTGGGCCATCCTCAACTGCTTTCCCAGACCACAAGCAGGGAGCTGGATGGGTAGCAGGACTGCCAGGATTAGAAACAGCACCTACATGGTATCCCGGCATGTGCAAGGCAAGGACTTTAGTCACCAGACTACTGCACCGGAAACTACAAATGTATATTTTTGGTGTGCAACCCTCTTTAATGTCTTAATGTAATAGAAATAGTTACACTTTAGAAAATACTGTGCAAATATCCAGATTTCCACTTTGCTCTGTAAGGTGGACTGTGCTGATGTGCTAGGGTTTGCATTTCTGCAGAACACTCACCAGCAGATTCTTCACCAGCTCCACTGTGATAGGAGATACCCCATCCGGAGCACCACAACTACCAGATCACCTCAACTCCTGCTTCCCGGGACTATGTGACTTGGCAACTGTGGCTTGACAGCCCACATTCTTCCAAAGCAAGCTGTCAAACAACTTACTTAGAGTGCTGTGGCACAAAGGAACAATACAGGTTAAAACATGAGGCTGTTTCATGAAAATAAAGCTAAAAGAGACCTTTCTAGTGCAAAACATTTTTGGAATCAATGTATAATTTTTCGTTAGTACACATTGTACATTAACTTTTTGAAAACTCCTTCATATCCCTTTGGAGGAAATACTCGGGCTCAATTCTTGCTCAGATTTTGAGGCTTGCAATTCTGCAAACCAAATGAAGCAGAAATGCTATGTAATGTTCTAATGTTTTCTCATTTGTGATATTCTATGAGCAAGGAAGCAAAAATAACTTGTGGTTTTATTGACAACGATGATGAGTAAAGATGCAGAAGGCAGGGAGAGTATCTCATAACTTTTAAACAAGTTTGCAGTGAAAAAAATCTATTTCTCTTACATTTGGCACACAGCATGCCTTTGGTGACAGATGGCCATTCCAAGTACTGTGGTACGTCTCAGTATATAATGAAAAATATATAAACCTTCTGTTGCATAGTCTAGGCATGAGGCTTCAACACCTGTTTCAGATTACTCTGATACCATAAACATTCTTTGAATTTGGAAAACCCTGTGTTTAAAAAGTGAGAGATGCCACAGCCAACTATGGGAAATTGAACAGGCTCAGATTCTATGTACAGTAAAAGAAAATTATGCCAGTAGCTAACTGGCAGATAGTCAATGATAACGATGCTGATAGTAGGAAGGAGTGCAATAATAATTATTGACTTGTGGACATTGTGGCACAGTGGATGAAGTCATCACTTGGGAGTGCCACATTCCATTTCTAAGTACCTGGTTCAAGTCCTGGCTGTTCCACGTTCCTGATTCAGCTTCCCTAAGATGCCCCAGATGCAGCAAGTTAAGGCACAAGCACCTGAGGTTCTTCCATCCATGCAATAAACTCAGGCAGAGTTCCTTGACGCTGATTTCTTCCAGGTACAGCTCTGATTCTTGTGAGATTCTAGAAAGTAAACTGACCAAGTAGAAAAAAAAATCTCTCTATCATTTTGCTTTGCAAATCAATAAACAATTTTAAAAAATACCTTTGCAAAAAGTCTTATATTCTCAAAAGTGTGCCTAAAAGTGCTCTGCATTTTATTTTTGAACTCAAGGGTTCCTTTTTTTTTAACTATGCTACTTCTGGAACACTTCTTGGGGAAAAATTCTTTCAGTGGCATGTTGGTGCTCTAATTTTAATTAAAGGTTAGTGACACTCACTAATATTATTCCTTGCTATGTCCATCAAATGATTGATGATCAATGTCACAGATAAAAACTAATCCTCGGTCATTTCAGTTATCTAGAAATTTTACTGTGGAGATATCTGAGCTCTTGTCATTCTACAATGAATCAATCACTGTGCTTTCCTGATTTCTTCAGAAAAACATCTGCCTACTGTAAGTTCTCATAATGAAGCGCTATCAAGTTGCCGAAAGACTGCACATCATCCAGTCATGAACCTGAGATGATCACTTGCCAATGGAATTCTGCCATGACAAACTGGTGTTGGTCCTATTACCTTTCTGAAAAAAGAGGTCAAATGCCCTGAAGTGGGCATATTGTGCCTTTTAGTAGGTGGCATACATTTGTCACCTAATAAGCTTTTCATTTTAAACTGTATGAAAATCAGATGTGCTTTTCAGTTTATTGACTGATTAGATCATTTCAAATGCTGACTTAAATCTTTGGAGCAATTATGCGATGAGTCTGACTGTAAGATTGGCGGGATGCAAATAGCTTGTCAGAACTCATGTCAATTTCCATCACCTTTTATAATCACGGCAGGTAGAATTATATGAACCCTATAATGAGAGACATGCCAAAATACACACAAATAAATTAGATATCAAAACATGAACATCTGAAACTCATTAATTCCCCAGAGTAAATATGCAAGCTTAGATAATCTCCTTGGAAGAGGCTGGACAGTCCCTTAAGATCCCATACCACTGGGCAGATATTTGGGCTCATGACAATTCCAATGGATTCAATCACCATTCAGTAAATTTTCAGAGATCAAAACCCTGGATTTTATTCCAGATGGGCCAAAACCTGTCATTTCTGCCTTTGCAGAAGGCATTACTTCTCAGCAAATTTAGGAATGATATTTAGAAAGGAAATTTTATAAGATTTGCATGCACTAAAACTTGGACTCAGTAACTGTTTAATCTTAAATAATAATCCCAAATTTTTACTCAATTTTCTTTGAAAACAATTTATGTGTATGGACTTTACAAATACTAAAATATGCAAAATGAAATAACTGCTCCTTTCTCAACATGATGGTTTATCTGCTAATTACGGAAGCATTTTGTAGATGTCTCTAGACATCTTCATTTCTGTTTTATGGATTATACTGTACTGATTTTTCTACATATTTTAGATTAATTTATTTATTTTGGCCATTGTTTCTGATCATCATGTGGAATTGGATCAACTGCATTCTATTTAACAGATGCATACCGCTTCACCACTGAATGGATATAGAATATTTATTTAAACATTCTCTTATAGAGGATCATTTTATTTGTTCCTCATTTTTATCTCTACTGCAGTGTTGCAATAAGTTAAGGAATGACTTTTCAGCAGTTTAACATAAAAATGGAATAAACTTCTTAAGAAATTGCGGAAAATTATCCAAAGTTCTACCAGTTAGCACAGCCTTCTATTGAAAAGGGTCTGTGAAGAAAGTCTACCTTCATTATTGCTCCAATTTGCCTGACAGTTAGCATCAACTGAGACACACAAAAAATTGCTCCTCATTGTTCATTGGTGCCCTGTTTCTTTCAGGATTTCATCATAGTCTACGGCACTGCAAGTTAAATAGTGTCAGTTATTGGAAGCAGACGCTTCTTTATGTATGAGCATGTTTATCTGTACACCATTCTACCTACACATATGTGTGTGTTTATAGGATCACACATTTCAAAAGACTGAACCTTTATTATAGTCATATTATGTATTTGTGGCCACCAAACCTCTTTCATATCTTGTCGGTATGAAAAAAAGCTAAAAGAATATGAAAAATCTTGCCCACTGATTCTTAGCAAATGGTGAAGGTCTGAAAACATCATGAAAGCGAGTGCATGGATAATTCAATTGAATTCCAAAATGAACATTTAAATAAAAATCTGACAGTGTTGTTCTTCAATTTAATAATGCCCTTTTGATTTATAATACTGTCTTTAATAACAATTTTCTGACATTACACCTGTCAGAAAATTATATGAGGAAAATGGAGGAAATCAACTGGCCCTTTTGCATTCGCCTTCAATTCAATTACTTTTATAAAGCTTGTTTATTCTTTGAAAGGCAGACTTGCTGAAATGGAAAGAAAGACAGAGATCTTCCACCTACTGGCTCACTTTCCAGGTGCCAGGCTAATGCCAAAATTTAGCAAAAAACAGCATGGGGGTAGTCAAGACACTCTGACGTTGCATGCAAGTGTCCCAAGTGGCAGGTTAACTCTCTGCCCGCCCCCCCCCCCCATTAACTTTATATAGAATAACCCTTTCTTGTCCTTTCTATACAAACTTCAGATATCACATTCCCCTTGTGAGAGCTCCCCCACATGTCCAGTGTCAACCAGTCAGTTGAGTCAGAGAAAGGCGCTATATTTTTCATATCAGTGAGAAGATAAAGCACCCCATTTTGTCAGAAACACTATGGCATAGATTCATTTTATGAGCCCAAATTTGAACTTTCTACCATTATGTCAATGATTTATTGAGTCACAAGCCTTTCATTTGACAAATACACACAGTCTCTTTCTGCAGAAAGACCAGATTTGAGAACAAGAACATTTTCCTGGTTTACTATTCAAACGGTCTCAAGAGAAAGGGCGAAAGCTACAGAAAAATGAAACCCAAAGCTTGGGACCCAGTCCAGGTCTCCCATGTTGTCAACTGAAACCAATTACTCGAGCGATTACTACTTCCTTCCCGGATCTGCTGGGATTATGGGATGGAGACAGGCATTAAATTCAGGACAAGGAGTACAAGTGGCATCATAAGCATTACATCAAACACCCATCTCACACTACCGTTTAAAACTGTTTAATTAGGGGGCTCTGTAAGCATTACACTATGTCTCTGAATATTCAGAAGTATACTAATTTTTACAAATTTATCTCTGTTTTTCTCTTTAAATTTATTTTGGGAGGTGGCAGAGAGGACCAGAAAGAGAGAGAATGGGGGAGCAAGAGAGATCAAGAGAGCTCAAAAATTCCACCTACTGCTTCATTTCCCATGTAGTCAGAATGACCCTTCTCTTGGGCCAAAGTCTGGAACCAGGAAAACAATCTAGAATGATCTTGTAAGTAGTAGGGAACCAATTGTTTGAGGCATGACTTACTGTCTCCATGGTCTGCAAAGGCAGGAAGCTGGAGTGTAAGATCAGATAGGGGTCCAATCCAGGTACTCGAACACAGGATGAAGGCATCTTAAACAGGTTCTAATCAACAGGCTGCTTACCCTGCAATGACAACACTGTATTTCTTTTCATGGTGCAATTTTCTTATCTTATAATTTCCTTAGGCAAATAACAGTTTGGATTTATTTCTGGTTATCTCTTCAACGTAACTTTACATTTGCTATGCTTTCAGTTAATTTTCTTTTTTCCTTGAATCTTCAGTCTTTAATGCCTTCTTTTGATGGGTCTGATTTGTGTTGGCTCCTTTATTTTAGGTAACAATTAAAAGTGTTTACAATGGATTTTCTTTTTTTGTTCTTTTTTTAAGACTGATACAGAGACAGTAACGGAGAGAGATGGAGTGTAACCTTGCACCCAATCTGCAGGTTCACTCCTCAAGTGCCCATAACATTTGGAGCTGAACCAGGAACGAGCAACTCTGTTTGGGTCTCCTTTATGAGTGAGAGGGACCTGCAACTGCATTGAGCAATCATGCAATCCTTTACAGAAGTGTAAGAAGCTGTTACCAGTGGCAAAGCTTGGGCTCAAACTTAAACCCTCAAATACAGGACGTGTGCATCCCAGTCATCATTATAGCTGCTGCACAACGTGCAAATCCATCTATGTGTTATTTAAAGTGGCTGTACATCATTGATTTATTTTATTACTACCTGACCTATATAACTTTTAGATCCTGCCAATTTCTTTCAACAAACATCAAAAAGAGTTGCCTTACCCTCTGACTGTTACCTAGGAAGAAATTGTGAAGGAATTTTAGCCAAAGTTCTGACTCTGAAAGGACAAAATAAAACTACCATGCCCTTTTGCATTTGCAATGTTTGGATAAAAAAAAAACATAAATGAGTTCATAAGCAGGATGCTTTTTATTGAAAAATTTTAGTATTATCATCTACCTGAGGTACATATTAAAATCATCTGCTGTGGTCCTAAAATCCTAATGTTTAGAACATACTCCAGCATAGTTACTTCTGACTCCCTAAAGGAAAGATCCAGGCACCAACAGTTTCTGAACCTCCCTAAATGGTCCCAACGTGCAGCCGTATTGGATAATTCAACCTACATAAAAGCAACCATTTGTAATAGAAATGAAAAGCCTTTTGAGAAGAGGAAGGCTGTACACTTTGGTAATTGGTTCAGACCTTTTGTATAGGCAGGTAGAATTTCATTTCCATAAGCTCAATGTTTTTGATGTACGGTCTGAAGATATGTTGCTTTATGGAAGCTTCACTTTGAGATTATGACAGAAAAAATACATATTTGATCTCCTCTATTCCTCCTCCCTTTCCCCGCTACCAGTTTCTAAAGCAAAGCTACCAAAACCATTGTGGTTAAGGCAGCTCAGAAAAGTTTTGGTTCTAATATGTGGTCTTTGTTTCTTGGCATAGAGCTCATAAACCCTTGGTAATTTCCTGAATGCGAGTGTGTGATACAGAACTAACTGCCTTAAAAGCTCCCGGACGGTGGCAAAGCACTCGTTCTCCTGAAATGTCTCCTGGTGTGCCTCTCTGCGGTCTGGAGACAACACCAGGTTCCAGTGGAACTAGCCATCTCATGAGGGGAGACGAAGGAGAAATGTCAAAGCATAAGGGACTGTATCATGAAAAAAAATCTAGAAAAAATAAAATACCAGTCATTTCAGAAAAAGAAGGTTAGAATCTTCGGTTCAGTTATGACTTCCTTATGGATGAGAAAAGAACTGAAGGTTGAGTTAATCACTAATGACCAGTGATCTAATTAAACACACTTGCCTAATGCAACCCCCATAAAACCTCAAAAGATGGGATTTGGAGAAACTGTACATTTGAACACAGTAGAGGTGACTGGATGGGGATGTCCCCCGAGAACACAGAGGTCCCTCCACTTCAATGGATCTCTTCATGCATGCTTTTCACCATTATTTATAAAGAGCAAATGTAAGTAGAATGCTTTTTTAATTCTTTAAACTTCATGAAGAGGGAGTCACGGAACACTCTAGTTTATAGTCAGAAATAGAAGCCACAACCTGAGGCTGGCAGTTGGTAGCCAAAGAGATGAAGTTCTCAGAGGACTGAGCCCATGACCTGTACAACTTCCAAGTACCTTCAGATGGACATCGGGTCCTTGAGAGGAGGCTGTGTACCCGGAGCCCTCTTCCTGCCACATCTCTTGTCAGAATTAGTGTGTTGAGCAGAGTATAGAAGTCAGAAAAATTGTTCATTTTTTTTCCTTTTAATTTCAAGCAGTTCTTCAGGTAAACATTAGACATCAATTTTGTGGTTGGAACAAGCTGGAGCTCAGATAACTTGTCCAAAGCTAACACATTTAAGAATCAGTTGCAGGACTAGTGTGCCCCCATTCTTGGCGTGCCGATGCGTTTCAGATCACTGAGACTACAGCTATGACCACTGCAAATCTGTCTCCTTTAAGGCCTCCTGGTCGACCCTGTCATTGGGAACTGAAATGAAGAAGCGAAGGAATTCTAAACGTGGAGAGAATTTTATTTTATTCAGAATAATCATTCAATCAAGCAGGATCTGTGTCTCTGACATTCCAATAACAGAAAACAATTGTTTTCTTTGGCAAGATCCTTGGTACATCCCTACCCTGTGCACTGCAATTGCGACTTTACCGTGGGACACACCTCAGCACAGGGAGCTCCACACGTATCAGTGATGGAAAACTTCGACCATCTTTAAAAGGGAGCTGGATGAGAAGGGCTCTTACATGCTTTTCAGAACATCCACGTATCGTCTGCTTTCAACAGAGCGATATTTTAGAAATCACCCACTCCACTCAAGTTGACATCAATCCTGAATGCTGAGGTCTCACCCTTCTTAGCAAGATAAGTCCCTGTGCCATTCATTTCTTCAACTCAGGCTTAGCACCAATGAAACTGGACAGATGGAAGAACATTTTCTTGCAAAATGCTAGATACCATTCTGAAGTTTTAAACACATAGCTGAACAATGTCCAGTAAGCTGTCTACTTTGATTATATCACCCAAATTACTCACAGAATCACAAAGACAATATCATTTTTTCAATATTCAGTGAAGACCAATGAAAGCCTACCCCAAACATTTTAACCTTTGATTATAAATAAATTGGAGTGAAAAGAGTACACGCTTAACAGTTTATAATAAAGGTTAAATATGGGATGAAATACCTGACAGAAGTCAATATTTTACTTGTAGCATTTTTACCTCAATCGCGTAGTCTATTGATGTTTTCCTATTTAAAGTTTTTTTGTCAGAAATTTTTACTCAGTGAAAATTTTCAGGTGAAACTTCCACCCCTTATAAATAAGATATTCACATATGCCAACAAGCTATTTTTCCCACTGTACTCTAACTATCAAAAATCTCGGTTTTGCTTCTGCTAAATCTCTTTTTTTTTTCATGAGTCAGCTAGAAGTAATATTATTTTTCCATTTATTTGTGCAAATTCGTTCCTCTTTTCAAAGCAATACTATACAGCACAGTACAAAAATGTGAACTTAGGGACTGACACTATGATACAGGTTGAGCCTCTGCCTGGGCACCAGCATCTCATATGGGTGTTAGATTGAGTTCTGGTTGTCCCTCTTAATGTATCTGAGAAGGTATTAGAGCATGTTGCAAATCCTTGGGGTCCTGCATCCACATTAGAGACTGGGAAGAATTTTCTGGTCTTGAACCCAGCTCTGGCCATTGAAGATCTCTTTCTCTGTCTCTTCTCTCTCTGTAATTCTATCTTTCAAATAAAAATAAGTAAATATTTGAAATGAATTTAAAAAAAGAAGTGAGTCTATATAATACAAACAAATATCACTTATTAGCAAATATTTCTCATCTTTTAGCTCCAAGAGAAAAGGAACCATTAATCATCATTTTAAGAAGAACAGATGGGTCCATCAGAATGGTTCAGAATCCTCCACCTGCAAGTGCTGGCATCCCATATGGACATCAGTTCATGTCCCAGCTGCACCACTTCCTTTCTAGCTCCCTACTTAATAGCTAAGGAAATAAGCAGAGGATGGCACAAAGCCTTGGGACCCTGCACCCACATGGGAGACCAAAAGGAAGCTCTTGGCTCATGGCTTTGAATTGGCTCATCAATAGCCATTGTAACCATTTGGGGAGTGAACCGACAGAGGGAAGAATTCTCTCTTTCTGTCTCTCCTTCTCTCTGTAAATCTTACTTTCAAATCAAAATCAATATATCTTAAAAAAAAAAAGAAAGAGACTTTGACCAGCCTACTCTACAGATGGATGGGCAGATTTGATTAAGTAGCATGGCAGATAATTATAAGATAGGTAGGTACATATGTACATACACAGACAAGTAAGATTTCCTTTTGTGTCCCCCCACTTTGTTGCCTGCCTTTTGGTTAATTAGGGTAGAGTCTGCAGCAGCTGTAGCACTGAGCTCTGGAGTCATTTCTCAGTTATGTGCTCTATTTGGCACCCCTATTTTTTGTTTAATAGGTATGAAATTCACAAGCCCAATTATATCTACGTGTCATGCAATCAACCATCATTACTAACCAATTCTGTATTTATGAATTTATATTGAAATAACAGGCTTGACATGAAGGAATCCATGTTCAGTTGGGCTCCATATTTGGTGAGGTATGCTTCTACCCATAAGAATGTAACTCACCTGAGAAAACTGCATCTTGTTTGGCAATAACACTTGCACCCCTGGCTAGGCTGTTCAAGCATGGGGAGGAGAGAAATGAGAATTAGAACAACCAAGAGGGCTTGCAAATTTAGTGGTTAGTAACTTTTCATCCCTAAGATAGTTCTACATTAGCTCAGTGCCCCTGATTTTGTCCTGGTTTGGGGGTTTTGTCTTTATAAACTCTGCTATTCTGTAGGTTGGAGTTGAGAGATCTTTGGGACATGAGTCCACTGTCCACCACCGGCAAGTAAGGACTTTCTAATCTTAATCACTGTGTTGTGCTCCTCTGCATTGGCTCAGCTGGTACAGCAATATGCTTACTAACATTCATTTTAACCCCCAACATCAGTACATATTTTCATGGTGGTTCACTGACATACACAGAAAGATGACTATTTTGAGATATGCAATGCTTTTTCTAGACTGAGGTTGAAAACATGAGAGCCTGACCTCTCATTTCAGCTCTCATATGGCAAACAACTGCCCTTCCCATGGCTTATTTACTGCAACATATTTTATGCTTTTGTACTTCTTGTGGTTGACTTTTTTTATTTAATACAATTCCCAAGCACAGTGCCAAGATTCTGTCTCATATTCCTTATGGTAAGAAGGTTATGATGTGCCTTATGGGAAGGAAAAAATATATGTTAGAAAAACTCATTCTGGCATGAGTTCATTGCTCTGAATCTGCAGTGTTATTAAATAAGGTGTCTTTGAACAGAATACACATAAAATAAGGGTATATATTAATGGGTCCATAAACTTTGTATCAGGAATTTTCAGGAAACTAACTGAAATCTTGTAGGAGCAATGAGTCAATAATTTGGTGTGTATAATGACTTACAGAGCATAATGAGCAGATGGTGATTTCCTAGACAGGTTATTATGCCTAAAGGTTGTATAAATGCTTTTTAGATGAAAAAAACCAACAAAGCAATAAAAGCTTTAAGAAACAATATGGCTTCTAATTTTAAGCTCATGAAGAAATGGAGTAAAAAGAAAGAAAGTGAAAAGGAAATTGGGTCACTGGTGAGTAGATGATGAGAAAAGTACTTGCAGGTGAGGTAAGATTCATGCTGATCCTGATTCCATACAGGAAACTAGTCATGGAAAGATGGAGGAGAGCAAAATGATTTTCGAGCAAATTAAATTTGGTACTTGCACATGCCAAGAACATAAAGGAGTTAGGGGTGACAGGAATGCAGCTTTCTGGGGTTCAGGTTTGAGAGAGGGAGCAGGAGGGAGGACTCATATCATGGAAGGAACTTGGGGCCGTGTTGAAAGGTTTGATTTTAAGCATAAGCAGAACGTATCAAGTGACTTCTGCTTCTACCTAAAATAATTGCATGTTTTACTAAATACTTTTTTTTAGAAAAGTATACTTATTTATTTGAAAGGCAAGTGTTGCAGAGAAAGATCTTCCATGTTCTGGTTCACTCCCCAAATGCTGTAATGGCCAGAGTTGGGATGGTCTGAAGCCAGGATCCAGGAGCTTCTTGCATGTCTCCCACATGAATGTAGAGATCCAAGGACTTGGCTAAGGCTTGTTGCTTTTCTCTGCCATTAGCATGCAGCCAGATAGGAATTCAGGCAACTAAGATCAAACCAGCGCCAATCTGGGATGCCAGGACTGAAAGGCAAGGCATTACCAGCTACACCACAGCATAGGCCCCAGCTAAATGTGTTTTAGAAGCTTGCAATGGAATTGATATGAAAAATGTAGTGTAGACAGATTAGGAAGAAAGATGATGGTAGGATCAAGTGCAGGGAGTATGGTCATTGCTGTGTGCAACTGTCCCTGTAGGGAGTGGGATGTGCCTGGTATAGGAATGATGACGGCATTCGTGGAAAATAAGTGGAAGAAAGAAAATAAAGATATCCTCTGGAGGACTGGGGCCATCTTAGAAAGGGTGGTACTTGAGGGAAGAAGAGTTCCAGCTGCAATCATGGATTCTGCTGGCAGTCTAAAATGTCATTGGAGATACGTACCCAGAGATGAGCTGCAAAGCAAATGAAGTTAAGGATCATTGTCAAATGAGTAGTGTGTAAAGACTAGCTACTGAAAGTGATTACTTAGCAAGAGGAGTAGGGAGTTGAACAACTCAGTCCTGGAAACAGCAACACTGAGCACAAGTAATAAGAGAAAGAAAAGAAAAATCCAGAAGCCCAAAGAAACCCTCATTGAAGTAATAAAGCAGAAGGATTTAGAAGGGTCCTACAGTTGGGCCCAACATGACAGCCTAGTGGCTAGAATTCTCCCCTTGCATGCAAGAGGATCCCAATAAGGCACCCATTCATGTTCCAGCTACTTTACTTCCCATCCAGCCCCAATAGTGGTCTGGGAAAGCAGTGGAAGACAGCCCAAAGCCTTGGGACCCTGCGCCCTCATGGGAGAAGCGGAAGGATTGGCACAGCTCTGGCCGTTGCAGCCACTTGGGGAGTGAAACAGCAGATGGAAGATCTTTATCTCTGTATATCTGCCTTCCCAATAAAAATCAATAGATCTTAAAAAAAAGAAGGGGCCTACAATTTTATATACTAAGCTACTTGCATTGTGAAAGCTGTTCAGATAAAACAAAATGACGACTAAATCAGTATGCCACTTTTATTATTTGCTTAATCATTAATGATGTTAAGTATTTGCCTACTTGAATATGAAAAATTTGCTCTTGGAATTTTATACCTGGACCATTTTTTACAATTCTCTTAAGACAACAATTATATAAAGTGAATGAATGTTTTTCTTGGCAAATAAATTATTCACTGCTGGTAGTTGCTGCAGCCCTTAGGAGAGAGCTTGGCTCCTAAGGTCCTTCTCCAGGATACGTAGCCACAGCCCATATGCTGCGTTTGGTCCCCCAACACTTGACAGTCTCAATTGTTTTTGGCAGCTGAGGTTACCTATTTCTAAATTAAGCAATAAAATGCTGAAACATGGCCACAGCTGCAGATGGGCAAGTACCATGAACCTAATGATAATTTGGTTTGTTTGTTATTCTTCTATTATTATCATTTTACAACAGAACTTAAGGGATTTTTATTCATTTTAAATCATTTGTTGTTATAAACAATAGAAAACCAGGCTTGCTGCCATGACTGCAGGCGTAGCTCAGAGCTTGATAAAGATGAATGCAACACTCACACAGCCTCATTTGACCCCATGTTGAACCGGAGCTGACTAACTCAGGAAAGGGAGACCTCTCTCCCTTGGCCAGAATCCTCAGGAGAATTTGATCTGGCTCGCCTCTCCACTCCTACACAGCCCCACTGCAAGGCTAAAAGCTCTCCTCCTCCTCCTTCCTTCAGTTGAGCAAGGGCTGTGTCCAACTATTTCTCTGTGCTTGTCAGCACGGTGGCCAATAAATTGAAGACTCTCAATAAATGTCAAAGTGAAACATAAACTATCCATTTACACCTGCCCCACTTTCAAAACATTTTTATACAAAAATGTGTATTCTTTCGGTTAAATTAATCAAGTACAATTTGAGATTTTTGCCTTTTTTCTAAAAAGCCAATACACAGGGCTATTATTCTATTGTGGAAGAGTGAGTTAAGCACCTGCCCCAGATACAGCATCCCATAAGGTGCTGGTTTATGTTCTGGCTGCTCCACTTCTGATCCAGCATCCTGCTAATGTACTTGACAAGAGCGATGCAAGCTGATCCAAGGTCTTGGCCTTCTGCCATCTAAATGGGAGACTGCAATGGAGATCGACATTCTTGGCCTTTGTGGATGCAAGCACACATTCTCTCTCTCTCTCTCTCTCTCTCTCTCTCTCTCTCTCTCTCTCTCATTCACAAGTTGGTGGGCTTCTGTTTTTTCATGTTGAATGGCAATGTTTTGCCAGAGAATATATCCTAGAATATTCCTTTGTTTTACTAATGTGTCTGGTTTTTGCTTTTATCTCTAGGAACTAGGAAGGTCTTGAAAGTTGGTAAAACACATCGATTGGTTCAAATGGCACAAGGAGAAAGACCTGAAGAACAGATCTGAGGTTTCCTGCTAGTGTAGCTGGAGTAGTGATGATGTGTTGACACACAAAGGAAGTCAGGAGAGATGACAGGGAATCTCTTTGGAGAAAAGAATTCTAGTTTGGACCTATTGCTTTGAAGTGCTAGTAAAGCAGTGCATAAACAAGCTCTGTGATGAAAATAGGAAGTCACAGACCCAGAAGTCATAACAGAAGCTTGTCCAGGCATCACTGGCCTCATGCTATATGCATTAGTTGAGAGAAGCACCTGACACACTGAACTTACATCTACAAGGAATCTGGATGGGTTTTTTGAATCAAATGGGCAAGCCTCCCAACTTCAAAAAATGTCTCTGCAAATCAATATTTGAAGTATGTTTACCATTTACAACCATTAAAAATAGCAACCAACATTTTGAAGAATGTTCCAGAGAGAACAGTTGCTAATTGGCAATCTGCACAAATACTTCACAAGTTGATGTATCTCTGGTTCCTCATTAGTTGAATGGCAATGTGTAACCAGAAAATTTATTCTAGAACATGTCTTCATTTTATTTATTTATTTATTTATTTATTTATTTGACAATTAGAGAAAAACTTCACACACGCACGCACACACACGTATCTTTTATCTGCTGTTTCACTCCCCAAATAGCTCCAACTGCCAGACTGGACTTGACTGAGACTAGAGTTAGCAGCTGCCTCTGGGTCTCCTGCCTGGGGGTCAAGGGAGTCACCTCTGCTTCTTTCTAAGCACATTAGCAGGGAGCTAAATCAGAATGGAGCATTTAGAACCCAAGCCAGCACCTGTAGGATGTTAGTATGCTGGGCAGCAGCTTAACACACTGTGCTACAACGTCAACTCCTTCTAGTTCTACTTTTGTTTTTAATTCTGTGTATTAAAAGAACAGTGACATAACTTATTTTTCAAACTGCATAAAATAGCAAGGACATGAGAAAAGAGAGATGAAAGGCTCTTTAGCAGCTGCTTGTCAGTGAGGACAAGCTGCCTGCTTTGTTTTATTTCAGGATTGTTCAAACACTGTTTTCTGTGTCTCTAATCACTATTGCCAAACAGTTGCTAAGACATGCTACATCAGCGCAGGGAAAATTTTAACTGAAATGAGTAACAACATTTGATTTCAGTATATGTACGTTTAATGAATTAAAGCCCCTATATTAACTTTATCTTCATGTGATTCTTCCAGGAGGAAGCAAATGTATTCTGCATTCTCCAGTATACTCACTGCGCTAACCAAGGAATAAGCAGATTAAGGGACTCAGACCCACTGCCACCATTCATTATCGCTGCTTGCAATACATGTAATGTCATTGAATCTTCAAAATAGTTATCCAAGCACCGTGTTGATGTTACTGTTTTTGCTTGGTTCGTACTAAAAACAGGGTCAGGATGTATATTTCATTCCATTCCATATGTCTGCTGTTTTTCAAAGTTACAAGAATGACATTCAAGTGATACAGGAATACTTAGTTTTTGTATTTGGTTTCTGGTACACAGCAGCTGATATCCTTGCGACATCGGAGTGCTAAGATTGGGCCATGCCTAGAGGCTGAGGGCCTGTGAGGGCCTCAGGCTTGGGGTGCTTGCCGGGAAAGCTGAGTCATGAGGAGAGAAACAGAATTTTCAGCCCTTCCCCCTGACCTGTGGGGAGAGGTGAAGGACTGCAGACTGAGTTAGTCACCAGTGGCGAATGATTTAGTCAGTTGTGCATATATAATGAAAATGTAAAATCCCTGAATGACACACGTGTCCAGTTGGTGGACACATCCAGAAGCTAGAAGGATGACCCTAACTCAGCAAAGACACAGACACTTGTGTCTGCTCTGCAACTTCGCGTCTCTTCTTGCGAATCTCCTCCATCTGATTGGTCAAGACCTGAAGCTTTTACAATGAGCCACTAGCTGTAAGTAAGATGTTTCTCTGCATTTTGTGATCAGTTCTAGTAAAATGACTCAGCTCATAGGCACACAAACACATTGAGATCTAACCTATTGGTCCAGACCGGTCAGCAGGACCCAACATGACAGCAGAACAGGCTGCAAAATGCAGACCAGCGAGTGGTTTGATGAGTTTTGTCTCCCCAAATAAGCTATCCCTCAAAAAGACATGAGGATTCTTTAAAAGTCTTTATACCTTGGGAAAACATAGCACTAATTTGTAAATGATGAAACTACAGTAATTATCATCATTTGATTTCTTCAATGGTAGTATCTTCTTTCTCTGAAATTTTTCATAAAACAAGCTTATAAATCTCTAATGTTAGTGTCTACATATTAGCTTCTAGAGCCATTCGCATCACGGGGATCAAGCCACTCTTGTGTGCAAAGAAAATAAAGGAGCAAACCTGAAGCAAAAATAAATAAACGAAAGACATAAATACTCCAAGCAGGGTATAATTTGTATTTCAGTATTGTCATGCCAAATGTTTATGACTCAATTCTAATCTGGTTGTCCTTTCTGGTGGCCTGTATGCCACCATCTTGTTAATCAGCTTTTGAACTTCCTTTAGTTCACTTGGTTGGATTCTTTAACAAAGTTCTTTTTGTCTTTGTGTTTGAATTTTATTTCTTCTATTTTGCACTAAAAATGTTATATCGACTCAGAGAATCATCTCAGAAATATTTATTGAGCACTCCAAATGGCCTAGAAAATTTCCTATGTGCTGTTAGTGGAGTAGTGCTTGAAGCAGGGTCATTGCCCCTATGGAATCTACAGAAAAGCCAGAGTAGAGGGAACACAGCCGTCAGTAGAAGGTTATACTCTGTAAAGTCATGACAGCCTATTCCTCAAAGCTGGAGGCCCCAGAGTTGGAAATTGGCATTAAATAATTGAATTAATAAAGTGCACATGTTGCAATTCTTGCTGTACGATGAACTTTAAGAAACACAAAGAAAACTGATTTTTACATGAGTTTGGTAAGACTGAATTAGAACTGTGTTTTGATAACAGAGAAACAACAGTATCAAATTAAAAAGATACATAAAAATGTGTAAACATACATATCATATATATATATATGAAACCTGACTGATAAAATCAAAGCATAACTTTTTACTGTTTTCTCCAACATTGGTAGTACCATATTTATATTCCTTTGAAAGAATAGCATTTTGGCAGTTACTATTGCTGTCACCTTGCTGAAATCCCAAGAGAGGATTTAAAAAGATATCAGTGATAGATTCCATTCCCCCCCAAGTTATTGTCTTTAAACTCAAAGCATTATAATAGTCCTAAATTGAACCATCAAGGTGCTCAGGAGTGGAGGAGTTTATGAAGAATAACTTAAATACAAACTTTTCTTACTCTTTAATTATGTATTTAATCACTAATCTGCATGTGTATAAAAATAAACCTCTAAAATATGCATAAGCAAAAACTTTAAAGCCAACAGTTTAAGGAGATGTTATTTCAAATAAAGACAAAATAACATTTTGCCACATTTAAGTATATTTAAATATCATGTTTCAAAATGTTGATGTTTTTATTTATTTTTTCTAGGAAAAATACATTTTTAAAAATATAAGGTTTTAAAGGATTTTAAAATGAAAGTATTCCTAGGGCATCAAGATGTTTTATGCCAAATACTTGTTTACAATTATATAAGCCTTAATGAATAAGAAAAATATGAATTCAGCCTTTGCTAAATTATAGGTAACCTTAAAATTATGGTGATGGTGTTAAATAAACATTTTCAAAAACAAGGGATTCAAGATTAATGAATCCTAAGTTTATGATTCATTTCCAGGGTTAATGACAGGCCAGGATTTTTACTTTCTTTTCAATTCATCTTAAAAACTGAGTTTATAAATTTTTATTTTTATGCCAAGCGATTTTCATTTTGAACATTTCTTTTCACTGTGCTGGAGCACCTTGTCTTAAGCTGTCATTATGCACCACTCCTCACTATCGACATCAGAGGCAATAGCGCCAGCTGTTCCTGCCTCAGAAATTCCAGCTTCAGATATAGATGCTGAATGGCCTATGTTGTCTGTTCTGCTTAACAGCCGGCAATTTGATTAGAAATGAGAGTTTCTAGTCTCACTCAGATAACGATGCTTGTATTATTAATGGATGTGATAGTTCAGTTAGTTCCTCAGAGAGTCTCCTCCAAACCTGTCAGCGTTGTCTCCCACATCCCTTTGGAAAGTTCCATTCTGCTATTCCAGCATGGCTGCCAGATTTCAGGAACCATGCTATTCTCTCGGTCTTAGATGTCTCTTTGCTTTCTTTTCCTTATTTGAAAGCCACATAAAATATTTCCACTTACAAATCATTAACCAACACTGTTCAATGGCTGAGCCTTGGTTGCACTTGAAAAAGGAATATGTATCCTTTTGCTTCGTTGACAATATGACCACCAAAAAAATAGCAAGTTGTTACAAGCAGAGAAAAGATGATTGGATTGCAGTAGGCCACGAGAAGTTGAACAGACATTTCAACAATTTACAATCGAAAGAAACAGCACATTCACAATCCTATACGAAGAAGAAAGATCATAATCACTTTCTCTTTATTCACAGAATTATAAATGAGTCATTGGAAAGATCTTGCAATGGAAATCCTAATTGGAAAATACTATTTTCTTTGCATTATGGACTGAATGTTCATCTGTTGAAATCCTAAGCCCCAAGGTGTTGGTATTACCAAGCGGGCTATTTAAAGGTGATCTAAGTCATCAGGGGAAGTCCTCAAGAATGAGGTTAGTCAGGGAGAGTGAACTCTCTCTGAATTCCAGCAACTGAGGAAAAAACAAGAATCCGGGAATCTGCAAACTTGAAATGGGCCCTAAGTGTACACAACCACAGCAAGAACTGAATCTCAGAACTTGAAGCCTCCAACACTTGGAGGAACACATTTCTGTTGTTCATAAGCCATGGGGTCCACAGTGCTGTGTTATGATAGCAGACCTTTTGTAGAGAAATCTGATCCAAAGTGAAATAAAGAGGGGAGGGAAAGGAACAGAAAAAAGGGGAGAATTATCCTTAATTTTCTTCGAGCTAATTTAGTGTTGTGTTGTTTTTTCTTATTGATCAGAAAAACACTAAGCAACAAAAGCTCTTCAAGACACAAAAATGGATAAGAGGCTGATGTTTCTTCTTCTTCTTCTTTTTTATTCATTTAAGATTTATTCATTTTATTACAGCCAGATATACACAGAGGAGGATAGACACAGAGGAAGATCTTCCATCCGATGATTCACTCCCCAAGTGAGCCGCAACGGGCCAATGCGCGCCGATCCGAAGCCTAGAACCTGGAACCTCTTCCGGGTGTCCCACGCGGGTGCAGGGTCCCAATGCATTGGGCCGTCCTCGACTGCTTTCCCAGACCACAAGCAGGGAGCTGGATGGGAAATGGAGCTGCCGGGCTTAAACCAGCGCCCATATGGGATCCTGGGGCTTTCAAGGCGAGGACTTTAGCCGCTAGGCCACGCCGCCGGGCCCTGATGTTTCTTCTTGAACACTCACTTTGTATTAGGCTCTATGACAATATGTTTATGACTTATATCTGGAATTTAACCACTTAGATAGGAAGTGAAGATCTATTAAGTTGCTATTCAGCAAAGTAGCTGATGAGTGCACATAATCTATTTCCAATGGCAATGAAGTTAATTTTTTTAACATTCTGTGTCCCACACCAGGACAAGGAGAACAACAGCTACCCACATCACCTCTCACCAGTAGACTGCAGTTCCACAATACCCACACACCCTCCCCCTCCAGATTCTGCTCCCCTACCTGATTCTCTAGCTTTCTGGTTAGTGCCATGGGCCAGACTAACATTACCCATCCCCTGTTCCAAATCTCATTGGTGGGTACTGTGATCCAGTGCTGCCAGGTTGGCCCCCAGTGCGAGCTTTAGTGTGTGCCAGTGGGTGGTGCTTAGTGATGATGGATACTAACTGCCCCAGCTCAGATGTCCCACCTGTGCAGGTGCTTCAGTCTGACCCCTAGAGGTCCTCTCATTCCTCTTTCCAAACTACGAGGTCTCAGCCCCCTCACTCACCTGCAAGGACTGTGGGCTTGGTAGTTTTCCCTCAGTAGCCCAATCAGATGAGTCATAATTGCCTATGCTAATTAGATTCCATTGTTTGCTATTGCTCCTGTTATATTTTGAGTTAGTCTCTGGCCTGTCCAATCCTTTACAAACTACTTGAAACTACAAAAGAGAGAATCCAAGCTTTAACAACGCACAATAAAGGAAGAACTCTTGCTGTTAAACAGGGCTGGAACAGTTCTCAGTAAGCTGCCTGCTTTAGCTCTGCACCACCACAACATTATATTAAAGCTTATATTAAAGACTTATATTGAAGCTTCATTAAAGGTTTATTTGGAGAAATATGTATATGAATAGTCAGTTCTATACAGATCTGTATTATAGTCCAGGAACGTATAACTTAGTCACTTATTTATTAACTCAATAATTGTTCATATATATCAAGGGCTGGGAATACTTTTGAAAGAGTTCATTGATGGTGTGGTGCTGTAGTTTACCAGCCCTCTTCCTACAAGTCCCAGCATCTTATATGGGTGCCAGTTCTTGTGCCAACTGCTCTATTTCTGAACTGGCTCTCAGCTTATGAGCCAGGAAGGCAGCAGACGATGGCTCAGGTCCTTGGGCTCCTGCACAAAAATGAGAGGCAAGAAGGAAGCTCCTGCTCGCAGCTTTGGATGAGCTCAGAATTGGACTTTGCAACCATTTGAGAAGTGAACCAGCAGATGGAAGATCTCCTTCTGCCTCTTCTACGCTCTGAAAATCTGCCTTTCAAATTGAAAAAAAAAAGTGTAATATTTCTAGCCTAGCAATTACTTTTAGAAGCAAGGTGCCTTAATGGTTGGCATGCTATTTGATCTGATTGTCTCCATGCTATGCTATCTTATGCAGGTCATATGACTGTATGGGTTGCATTTCCTTGGCG
This sequence comes from Ochotona princeps, assembly GCF_030435755.1. Lineage (NCBI taxonomy): Eukaryota > Metazoa > Chordata > Mammalia > Lagomorpha > Ochotonidae > Ochotona > Ochotona princeps. The sequence goes on along the minus strand of NC_080834.1, from coordinate 19,912,709 downwards.
TATAAAAGGAAATAGCTCTCCCTACTTTCCATAACCTTACAAGTTGCTAAAAGTATCAGGAGATACTGCTTTTAAGATAAATCTCTTGATTTGGTTTGTCAACCATTTTCTAAGTGTAAGTGGAATTTTTCCACTTGGCCATTCTTCACCCAATGGAAATTACTGTTGAACAAGAAAATTATGTGTATGCGTATGTGGACTGAGCGCTCTAAACTTGCTATCTAGACTACGGAAATCAGAGGCAACAATCATGAAAAACAAACTTCATTAGGTTTTGACTGATAGCAGTTTATCCTGAAAGCTTTTGCTTCAACATATAATAAAACAACCCACCATGACATTCACACAATAAACCATCTGCCCCCTTTCCTATATATCACTACGTGAAAGTTTACTCTTGAGCTTCCTAAAAATACATCTCATTCTTGAATATGGCAGCATTACAAAAGCACAAAGGAAGGGTGATGAACCGGCACTTCCCTATGATTAAATATCTGCTGCTAAGAAGATCTGCTGCCCTCCAGATTGAAGAGTAATGAGCCCCAGATTCAAAACCCATCTTTACAGTGACAAAACATGTCATTTTGGGAATTTTTAAAAATTATAGCTGTACATATCACATGCCTAATTTCCCTTTCTCTTATTCTCAAAGGTCTACATTCTTGGAACATATTTGAGAAAACATAGATATTATCATAAATACGTAAGGAGTCCCCAAATCACTACCAATCATCTCAGCTGAAAGCAATGTAATCATTTTAGAAACTCATAACTCATATACTGAAGAGTCCAGCAGTTTAATTAATAATTTTGAGTTAAGATCATCACTAAGTTAAAAAATGATTTCTAAGTATAGAATGCTAACGCATTTCTTAAAATTTTCTTTGACTGTTAACTAAGACCACAGACAGGGAGCTGAGTTCATGGTTTGACTATTTGTGCTCCAATGATCAAGTAACTATACCTCTTTGGGCTCAGCGATATCATTTGTACAGTCTAATTCAGATTTTAATTCTCACTTTTCTGAATGTTCCGCTTTGTACCCCCACCTGCTGATTTATTAGAAGCAGAAAGAGCAATACCCAGCTTATTAAGGGAAGAGCAAATATAAAGTTAGTAGAGGGCTTGTTTTAAAATAAGCCATAGGGAATGATGGGAACTCAATGCTAGGAGCCAATAAGTTTCTCTTGTCAGAGACAGATGAAGATTAATAATGCCCATCAAAGTGGAAAGCAGTAATAGCAACTAAGGGTCAAGAAAGCAGGCACCAGGAGTACAGATATAAAAATAGCTTGATGGAGGAGACTAGGTTGGAAGTTCCCTGATATTGATGCTGAGACATTGACTGCATGTTCCTGACCCTGTTCTCATGCTTCTTGCCTAAGCTGAGTAGAATAAAGGAGGAGGTCAGGATCAGAGGAAGACAGATCAGCGAAAAGCACCTCAAGAAACAGCAAGCATGATTAGTCTTCAGTATACTGCTATTTTTCTCTGTTTGGGTGATGTGCTCGTGGTTACTGCTAAGTTACAAATAGCCTTGAGGGCCATGGCTCAATGTAATTTTCTCCATCCAACCCACAAATATTGAACAACAATTACATTCATGAAACTGAAATAAGATCTATTCTGAAACACATATTAGACTACCTTGCGAACCATGATTTTAGAATCTAGTAAGACAGATACTGCTTATATTCAGATAATTGTATATGCGGTTAGTGTAGAAAAGAGACCAAATTGCTGGAAGGATTCAGAAGAAACAGAAACAGCTCGTAACCCAGTTGAGAAACTGAGATAGTTCATGGCGATAGAACTCTAGTTGAACACTAAAAGATGGATAAAGGTTCCTGGAACAGAGATGAAGAAGCAAAAATGCAAACATCCAAAGGTAAAGAGGACAAGATTTTCAGAAGCAGCCTTTGCATGGAGGACAGAACGAGGAAGAGAAACTTTTTAAAGGGAGAAATTATCAGGTGACTCTGAAAACAAAGTCCCCAATAACTGCTATAAAGTAAAAGTTATGATTATAATTAGTACAGTGAAGAGATTTGCATAGTTCTGAATGTAAATCAGTGCAGATCAATTTCTTAATTTTCTGATAATTAGAACATCTCTGTAGAGTTTGTTAAGGTCAAACCATGAGATGGACACACCAGGTATCTACAGAAACAGTGTTTCAGTACAAAGGGTAAAACATGCTCACTCTAGTTTCACATAAACACAATTTTTCCCAGTCCAATATTAATGCTAAAATATTCAGATAGTATGTCATAAATATCTTCATCACAATACAGAAGACCTGAGGATCTGACTTAATGAAATGTGGGCTGAGAACCACTGACTTGCTCTCAATATTCACATACACAAAGTCTAAACGGTGTGAGGAGCTGAGTTTACATTCTTTGCCCCTGCTTTTCATGGTGCTTAGTCATTACGAAGTTGTCTTTGGACCCGTGCTGTGGTGCAGCTAGCTGAGCCACTGCCTGGAGAATCACCATCCAATATGGAAGCTGATTCTTGTTCTGTTTGCTCCACTTCTGATCCAGCTCTCTGCAAACGGCCCGCAAGAAACAGGGGACTGTGGTGCAAGCCCCTGAATTCCTGTTACCCGGTGGGGACACCTGGAGATGCCCCTGGCCACTGTCATTTTCCTGGCTCAGCCCAGGTTGCTGTCATCTGTGGAGTGAATCAGTAATTGGAAGCTCTTTCTCACTCTCTCTTCTTTCTATGTGACACTGCCTTTCAAATAAATAGATACAACAAAATATTATTAAGTAATTAATTAGAAGTTATCATTTCATATACTCAACTGAAGTAATTTATGTTAACAGTAAGCACAAAAGAAAAGGTTGCAACAGTAATAAAGTGATATGATTTCGCAGGCAAGTTTGGAAAAGAAAATACCTTAGCTCAACTCCATCTTGGCTTCGTTATTCAGGTAAAGACAGACATACAAAAGCGAAAGACAAAGCCAGAGGGATCTGTACCACCATACTTGTATGAAATGCTAACAAATGGCTTAATTCAAATCCTCTTTTGTGAGCACAAGCTTCAAGACTTTTCTTAGATATCCAGAATGTACCTCTGAAAAGATAAATAGCATAGAAACCATCCATAGATTGATAACTTGGATATTCTTCCAACATCTCAAGCTTTGAATTAGTCTGATTTTCTGAGACAATAATGAAAATCAAACATAACTCGATCCTATAAAGTCATAAACCTTCTTTACCATTTTATGATAGTCAAAAATTAATAATAGAAATATAATAAACCTTTTAAGATATGTGACAGTCAGAAAATACATTTCTCCCTTGTAAATTATTATTTTATAAGTATCAGACCTAATTTCTAACTCATTTGTGCATTCTACATTATCTTTTGAAGACAAATCGGTGGCATCTATTTTTGTTGAGGCAATATCAATATTTTACATTTGTATTACTTGTTATGGAAGAGCTCCTGAATTATAATTTTAATAGTTATAATGGAAGAATAATGTACTGAATTACGCATTTTATTGAATTATCTGTATATTTTTCTTTTTGCCATTAAAATTACTAATTGAACTTGAAATCTAAAGTTGTGTGAGAAAAGAATCTCTAGCATTTTGTCTCAGGAAAAATCCATACCAAAGTTCTGGGGCTTCTCTATGATAAGATTGGTCATTCTTCAGATGGAGACACGTGTTGCAAGACATTGGCCTTTCAAAGGATGCTTTCAAGAGACATGGGGACCTCAGACAACAGGGTCACTAAGCCCTGGATATTTACAACATCTCATGCCACCTTAAATCGCCAAGACCTTTGGAAAACCTGGCATTGGGATTTTGGGTGGAGGGACGAGGAAAGAGAATACTAGTGTGACAGAAACTGAATTTCTCACCAATGTTTTTTATCTGGCTTATTTCTTTAAGCAGTTCAATAAAAATAGTTGAAAAAAAAAAACCTTGGTCCATGCTGATTATCTATTCATATGAAAGTATATTTAACAATTTAAAATATGATCCTTGGGAAGTGGGATACTGAACTCAACATGTGTGGACACTGTCACTTGTGACACTGCAATCTCATATTGCAGAGTTGTGCCCTGTTACGTCCCTTTTGGGAGTGAACCAGAGTAGACAGAAGATTCTCTCTCTCTCTCTCTCTCTCTTTCCTCCTCCCTCTCCCTCTCTTTGTTGCTCCCTCTTTTTCTGTGTGTGTTACTTTACCATGCAGATTAAGCAAAAGCAATTTTTTAAAATAAAAGATACTCCTTTGTTTGAGGAAAAACTGAAAAAAAAATCCTGTCTGGGTCAGTTCTGTACATTTCTAGAGCTCACCTGTTAAAGGACAGTGGATAACATCGGCCACATCTCCACAAAGTCTAGAACAAGCGGATTCCTCATTGCATTGACTTCGCTAGCAGAGAGCCTCTGTATATACAAACCTTTTCATCTCTGCAGAACTGACTCTTCCTTATTCCTGTAGCTATAACTGCAAAAAAAAGCAAATTTTGACAATTCACCCATTATAATAGCATGCATTTTTATTTTCTATTTAACAGAAAACAGCTTGTCTGCCAAACAGTAAAGAATAAAGTGACAGAAAATAAATGAGTTTCTAAATTTAAGGCAGACATTTTGTTGCCAAAGCAACCAGAATCTACAATTATATAATGTACATAATCTCCTATCATAGGCACACAATCAAATACATTCTGGAAATGAAGTTATCTTGGAAATTATAATTGCTAAAAGAAATGAGGAAATGACACTTTATAATTTATTGGAGTATGATATCATCATAAAATGATAATCGTTTCTTGTTATTTTTAACTTCCTGAAACAGAAAACAAGTTTTTAAAAAATACGGCTTTAGACATCGGAGAAAATGAATACAAAAATATTAGGAACTCCAGAAGGAAAGCATGAACAGCTTTTTAAGATTAGCCACATTTAACATGACAAAGGTTGTTATGGTAACACTCAATTTTACTGCCTATGAAGTTGACCTGGATCTTCATTTTATTTTATGTTTCAGATACATGAAACACAAGTCATGATGAAATTACTGAACTTGTCCTCAAAAATGTACAGATATAACATTGAAGCTGTAGACAAGATGATGGCTAGCAATTACATTTTCAATTGAGATCGACCTACGGCTTGTGAAACTTATTTATGTGATGTTGGAAGTGGGAGGAGGGAGCCGGGGAGAGCTTTAATATAGTCAGTTGTTTGATGGGTTTTAGTTGTTTTTTTCTTCAATATTCTTCATTCTTTTTTGTAAACTCTTCCATTTCCTTTTTTTGTAATACTCTAAATTTAATGGGTAACATCAAGTTCAAAGATACAAGAAGCTAAGATGAGGGCTATACATTCTATTCACAAAGTCCTGCCAGACTGTGACTTGGGTAACTATTCTGTTCATTTCTACTACTTTAACTCTTTTTTTTCCTTTCTTGAATTTCCCTAGTAGTGAATGTGTTTAGATGTATGACTTGTATTAGAATAATATATAGAAAGTGTTTGAGATAAAAGCAAGATTAAATCCAAACGTCAAATGTGTCCTTGATTGCACAATATTTATGCATCATTTGGGGAAAAAGGCTTGTTCCTTTTGTTTTCAGATATATTTGTTTGGTTTAGTTTTGTTGCTTTACAAATGAGTTACTGTCTGTTAAAACAAAAACATTCTTTTCACAGCAGTAGATATGCTGCTGCCTGATTTCTTGAAATTACTAGTATTCCAAAGTCTCCAGTTGGAAAATAAAACATACTAAACACACACAAATAAAATGAAACAAAGATAGGATAGGGAGGGTGATTAGGTGTGGTGGTGCTTCTAGTTAGCCACTACTTGGGATATCACCATCCTGCATCAGTGTGCCAATTCAAGTACCGGCTGCGCTATTTCCAATCAACTTCTTGTAAATGATTGCCCTCAAGCCTATGTCCCTAGAGTCCTTGCAGAAGACCTACATGGCGTTCTGGGCTTTGCCCTGGCCTTTGCAACCATTTGGAGAATGAACTAAGACATGGAATAAATCTTTATCTTCCCTCTCCATCTATATCCATCACTTGGCCCTATTAATTAATAGAGAAATAGTAATTAATTTTTTATAAAGATGGGAGGAGCAAATAGATAACGATTCCAAGTAGATAGTGTAGGACCTCATAAAGCTGCCCTCAGAGTGGCAAGTGAGGAGCTGCGGGAAGGAATTCTACCCATCCAAAGAGGTGCTGACACAAATGGAAGATATATTACACACATAAACAAGAAAGGCCTTCTACAAGTTCATGAAAATGAGTAGCTAATATTTCATAAGTCCTGAAGCAGCTGAGTAAGGCAACACAGTAAACATAACAGGAGCAAATTCCCCATGGTTGAAGACATTCACAAGCAGGCAAGAGGGGAAATGAAAAATAAACTCTGCGATGTTAATTGAAATGAATGTGCTAATAGCAATATCATGTTTTTAATATTTAGTAATAGCCACAGAAACAAATAAAGATGAAATGTGTGGAGATATCATGAGAAATATCTCTTGTCTGTTACTGGGTTCATAGCTGAGGCTCCTAAAACAAAAGCCAAAGTTAAAGTATATACATATATAAATGTATTTACTATGAGTTTGATGTGGCATGATACTGCATGTCTATGCTTTGGTTTGATGATGGGTGGAGAGTCATCAGGAAGTATACCATTTATTACAGCAGACTATGATCTAGTAGCAACGAATCAGTGTGGGGAATTAGCAAAGTCTAGTTACCTAGATTCTTTGTGGCATCCACTCATTTTCAGAAACAAGGGTGCTTCTTTATCTAGTTATACATAAAAAAATACACCTCCAAGGAGGTTCTTGTGATCTGTTTGAAGAGAAATGGATACAAAGGTGACAGTAACCTTTTAGCTTCTGTTTTTTCCAAATTTCAAGTTGCAATATGTTGGTGTAGTTGTCTTGAACTATATAAACATATATATATATATATATATATATATATATATATATATATATTTCAGGGGTATTTTAAAGAATCATAAAATGTTTATTTTTGAAATAAATCTTATAATTTCATTTGTTCACAAACTTGTTGAAAGACCCTCCTACATATGAAGTAAATGTTGCTAAATTTCCATTTGTATAATCTCATTAATCTTTCGTCAAAAAGCTTAATCCTAAAAATGATGTACAGTGACAAGGTATTTTTTCCTTCCCTACTTATGCATATATGTGTTTTTGTATTTATTTGCCCTATCCAACTCTGTAAATAGTGAATCCCCTAAAACAATAAATATTCTCAACATTTAAGTATTATTTTCCACTAGAAGTAATCAAGGTTTCTCAGGAAAAAAAAAAAGACTGAGTCTAAGGCTAGGATTTTGAAAGTATGAAATAATTAACATATTATACCATAACGTGGGAATATGCACTGGTGATCATGGCCCCATCTCATTAGGACAAATAAAAAAATCACTTCAAGGGATTCTTATTAACTAAACTGAGTTAATTTTATGTTCAAAATAAATAATGGTAATAACATATTATAAACCCTTGATTTAAACAAGAAGTAAGTCATTTATAATGATTCTTATAAATGAGTAAATTGAGAACTCAGTGAAAATTAGCCTATAGTACCTGTTCGCAAGATACTTACTAACTACAAAAGTGGAAAAATTTTACAAAGAGTGCTGGCAGACACCACTGCAACCAAATGCTCAAGGTGAATACCATCAGTAATGGGGCAAATAGAAAATGTTCATCCTTCATGTTCATCCTACATGTTAGTGTCCAGAGGAACTGCTTGGTTATAATCATGAAGAAGAATCAGTATATTTTCTCATGAAAGATAGACTTGGGGCAATCAGTGAAGTTTAAATGGAGTCTAAGAATTACCTGGCACTTTGTGTCTACAGCACCATGATGATCTTGACAGTTCTTTTGCAATATATGAAAAAATACTACAGGAAATATCAAAGCATTTGGGAAAGATAGGACAGTAATTCAGTAACATAGTCCTTAATGATGCAAGAATAAAAACTTCTTTGTACATTTTTTTTGCCACTTTCCAGGGAGTTTGAAATTATTTTCAAATATTAAAAATTAATTAAAAACAGCAATTATTTGTCTGTCCTTGCTTTAATTCTGTCTCCATCCCATCCTATTGCCAAAAACAGTAGGAGTATAAACACATGAAACCACGGTTTTATGATAGGAGAAATACACGCAATCTTAGCCAAATACATGAATTACCCAGATCTTACAGTTAAATACAAGACTTTTGTTCAATTTTCCTTACCTTTGTATTTTTATGTTATGTGCCATAATATCATATTCACATCATCTCTTTCTACTCTGAAAACCATCCAAGAAAAATGATAAACCACTGACACAAAATGTAATTGTAAGCCTCTGGCTGAAACATGTACCAATGGAAAGCTATATTCCTATTGATGGTATAGATACAAATTTATGAGTGGCCTCTGCAGTATTTTGACAGGCTAGCTTGAACAGAGAAATACTATTCTGTCCGCAAATATTTTCAACTTAGTATCTAACAATCAAGGCAACTCTGTTGAAAGGATTCATTTCACATTTACGAAGATGAAATTGTAATCATAGTTGATTGTTAAAAAAATTAAACATAATTATAATAACAAGTGATTCCAAACGTGCAACAAGATTAATTCCTAAAAATCAGCTTAATGGAGGGTTAATTAGAAAGTCTATTATATTAACCAGTTTATGTTGTTTCATTTCTCACTGGAGAGTCATCCTTTGTCTTTAGAAGTTGTTATCTTTTAATTTTCATTTTATTTGAAATGCCAAGTGACAACCACAGAAATAGGTCTTCTGTTTACCAGTTTGCTCCCAAATGTCTGCACCAGTCACTAGAAGGACAAACTGAAGACAAAAGCCCTGAACTCTGTTCAACTACTTCAGCCGTCATCATCTGCTTCCCAACATGTACATCAGCGGAGATGCTGAATTGGAAGTCCCACATCCGAGACTTGTGACCTATGACCTGTGGGAGTCCCACTGTACCAAATTCCCATTCCCAAAGTTGTTTTTTTTTTTTGTCATGTTTTTGATAACCTAATTTGGTATCACATTATTTATTTTTAACATTCAATCAAAAAAAATCACTATTTTAATCACTGAAAAACTGATTTTTTCAATCTACATATTTGCTTAAATAAAATTAGAAATTTTGGTGCGATCCATTATATAATTTCACAGTTTTTTTTTAAAGAAAATATTGTCTTGTGATTATTTGTTGAGAGAGAGAAATCAAATTCTGGCTGATGGCTTGGACTAGGCCTATCCATACCTTGGAGTTGCAACTCACTCTAGATCTCCCATGTGATTTTCAGGAACCCACTGCTGCCTCCAACATTCAGCAGTAGCTGGAGGCTGGAATGCAGAGCAGGGACCTGACTATTTGAATATGGAGTACTGGCATTTTAACCAACATCAGTCCCAAACTTTAACTCCAGCTCCTGTAGCTCAAAGTTTATTTTTGTAACCATACATTTTTCCATATCAAAACACTACAGTTAGGCCTGTATTGTAATATAGCTGGCTAACCCACTGTCTGCAATGCCTACATCCCATTTGGACACTCGTTTCTATTCCATCTGGTCCATTTTCATTTAGCTCCCTGTTAATGGCCCAGTAAAGCAGTGGAAAATGGTCCAAATGATTGGGATCCTGCCATCCAAGCCAGAAACCTACAGGAAACTCCTGGCTCCTGGCTTCAGCAGGGACCGTCCTAGCCATTGCTTCCATCTAAGGAGTAAACCAGCAGACAGAAAAGCTCTCTGTCTTTCATGCTTCTTCTCTTTCTGTAACTCTTTCAAAAGAGATAAATTAAGTTAAAAAAAATAAAGAAAAACTGTTAAACACTCATTCCTTCACCAGAACAGTTTAAGCTGAAAAAAGTAAACAGAATCTGGTTTATTTAGTTTGCGAAATAGGATGGAAACACGTGCTGCGCCAGTATCTTTGCTTCCAAATAAAGTAAAGAATTTGGAAGTTAACACATGCAAATAGAAATGCAATGGGTAAATAAATGTTGTTACATTAAGAAGGGGGCAAACAGTGAGTGTGGGCGTGATTTCAAACTTTTTTTCAATCCATGCTTGTTAATTGGTGTGAGAAAATTAGCAAGCCTTTGTCATTATTCTTCATTGATTGCAATAAAATTTGGATAAGCTATAAGTCACAAAATGGTTTTATTTCCTCAGATTTGGGTGTCTATGTATATGTGTGTTTATATGTGTGTGATGGAGTGGTCATTATTCCAATAGAATATTTCAGAAATAATGTTACTTGTAAACATACATACCAAAGCTTCACCTGCTTGCCTAGTGTAGTCGAACACTGGTCAATTCGTTTACATAAACTGCTTGTTAAACTGTTGTCTCTCCTAAAGGAAATATCTAGACAAGAATTTCAGAAGAAACTGCTGAAATGGAAAGAGTATGCAAGTGCGGTAACACAGCCCAAAACCCATTGCAGTCTCAGTGAGCTGAGATTAACACAAACATAAAAGAATCACCTCTTGCCAACTTTATTTGGAGAGCCTAGCCAACCATGAGTGATGGAATAAATTTGAAAGTCCAGATGATGCAGGAGATACTTGGAAAGAAGGGCCAACGCATTCAGTTAGCTTTCAAATTTATTTCCTCACACATGGATGACCATTCAGTTTAAATGAAAGCAAAGAAGCACAACTCATCTACAAATATGTAAAGAAAATATTTGGTTGGGTTTCTGAAAATATCTTCTTCCCCTAGGCTTAGCTGATTCACCTGGTACGTGTTAAACAAGTACTCAGTTGTTTTAATTTCTGATCTTAGGAAGATTAAATTTTAAATTTTCCCACATCAGATTCACATGGGACAGTGTGATATCTGAGTATTAGTTTTACATGACAGATACAGGAAAGAAATACAAGCAGGAAATAGCAAAATAAACTATAGATACAAATATTATTAAAACAAACTCCCTACCAACTGGGTGCAAATGAACTGAAGTACATGGGAATATGTTTTCCTAAAACTACTTAATAATAAAACCAGTTTAAATGCTATGAAAATATATGCCAAAAATCTACACACTCCCCACCACAACAAAGGCTCGATGTCTTGGCTGAAACTTGCTTGTGGTTAAGAACAATAAGACAATCATAGATTTTTATTCACGAAAGCAAATGTGCCTCAGAAATATGTTGCAGTGAGTTGAGGATTCTTATGGAAAAGGTGCAGAAAAGAAATTAGTATCTTCGTTAAGTTAGATTTAAAAAATAATTTGTTTAGTAAAATGGAAATCTTTTAAAAAGATAGATTTGAAAAGTTTCTGGTTCTTTGTGTTTGTCTATTAAATTATTCCTTTTACCTCATGATTAAAACAATGACAGTATGAAGAAACAAAACAATTTTTTAAATTTAAAATTTGAATATAGATACAAGCAATTGCTATTCTAAGGAGTAAATCACACAATTTTAAAAAGCATCAAGTAAAAACTGAAGCAGAGATGTCCATCTTTCTTAAATATCTTCCATAGTGTGTTTCTATGTGCTGATACTATTTAAGTAACAGCCATAGGCTTTAAATACGTTTGTGTTTTGTATAACTTCAGTTTTAAGCTATGTTTCATACATTTTAAAAAAAATTATTTATTTTTATTGCAAAGTCAGATACACAGAGAGGAGGACAGAGAGGAAGATCTTCCGTCCAATGATTCACTCCCCAAGCGATTGCAACGGCCAGTGCTGTGCCAATCCGAAGCCAGGAACCAGAAGCTTCCTCCAGGTCTCCCACATGGGTGCAGGGTCCCAAGGCTTTGGGCCGTCCTCGACTGCTTTCCCAGGCCACAAGCAGGGAGCTGGATGGGAAATGGAGCTGCTGGGATTAGAAGCAGCGCCTACATGGGATCCTGGGGCATGTTCAAGGCGAGGACTTTAGCTGCTAGGCCACTGTGCCGGGCCCTATGTTTCATGCCTAATGGCATTTGTATTAGGGCTTCCAAAGAGATATAACAGGTAAGATGGGTGGATGAATGGATGGAAAGAAAGAAAGAAAGAAAGAAAGAAAGAAAGAAAGAAAGAAAGAAAGAAAGATAGATAGATAGATGATAGATAGACAGACAGATAATCTGTTAAGGAACTCATGATTCTCAAGATTGAGAAGTTTCCTAACTGGCCATTGTCAAGCAGGAGAATCAAGGTACCCTGAGTGTCTCAGGCCAAGGAGCCAGTGGTGTAGTTCTCTGTTTGAGACCCAAGACCTGAGAACCCAGGAGTCACTGGCACAAAACTCAGCCCCCAAAGGCCCAAGAACCCCACTCACTGAGTCAAAGAAATTCTTCCTTATTCAGTGATTCAATGATTCAAATGGTAACTTCTCGTAGTGATTGGATTTAGCGAAAGGCACAACTCCAAATATTACTCTTTTTCAGATGATTATTCAGATGTAGGGATGATTTTACTGAATGTTACAGTCCTCCATTTTACCCCTGCTAGTTTGGAATGCTATCTTAATTACAGAATAAATAACCATATCTATTTAATTCTGTGTCTGTCTGTGTGCTCCATAGACCTGTTTCTCCATGTAACAGTATTTTATACAGAAATCTAAAACATTAGTCCTCTCATGATTATTCTCTTTAACACTTTTCTGTATGTTTGTTATGACAGAAATATTAGTATTAGCTTGCCTAAACACAGATTTGTTGGTGTTTTCATTCCCTTCAATTGAGACACCACATATGATGCTGGATTTCATTTGGAGATTTGAACCTGTTAAGCTGCGTCATATTCATACTTTGATGATACAGTGGATCAATCATTCCTTCAATCAGACCGTGCAGTTTTTCAGTATATTTAATATATTTAATACATCTAAAAACACTAAATATTTTATTTTGCTAGCAATGAAATTTATGTAATTTTGCGAAGATAGTCCTCCATGACTCCGGGTCTTCCTGGCCTATGGCGGAGGTCATGGGGGCCCAGCACACTGCACCCCTGGTAAGCGACAGGGGGCTTGGAGAGCTGACATCCCACTCTGACCTGACGCCTGATCAAGTGTATAAGGTCCCCATGTATATTGATCCCACACTCACACTTATGTTGGTCTCAACGTTACAGTTAATTACACCTTCAGTGATCCACTTCAGTTCTTGTGACTCAGTCTTTGCTTTATGTTTAGTTTGAATAAACTCCATTATCTAGATCCATCCGAAGGATTTATTACAAGAGCACCTACCCTGCTCAAAAATAGCTGACCGTTGATCTTACCCTTGAGCGAAACGGACATAGAATCAAATGTAAAGAGCATGTTCCTTTTGAGTATTCCATAGAAATTACTTTGTCTTCTAGAATTGTAAAGGAATATGGAAAGATCTGAAATCAAACTGATATTTTCTTTTAATAATTTTCTTGAAGCCCAAGAAAATCTTTAATTCTTTTGAGGCTTTATAATCAAGTATTGGGCTGTATCAATTTTTCCACAGGCACAACATATTAATAAATTAATATTTTTATTTGCTTATAGGAAAGTAAAAAATACATATATTGGCTCAGTGTCCTATTTTGTATTCTTCTTTGAGACCCTTTTCATGTGTTTCCTGTTTTTTGTCAATATTTACCATTTTATCTTGAGTTAACATATCCCCATGGTATCAGCTTTCTCTCTGTGCCTCCTGTTCTTAATGATCTCCTAGTGGCACTGCTTCCAGCTGCTCTATTTCTGTAGTCACTTTATTTCTTCACTTTTTTATCAGAACTTTGCCAGCTCACATTCTAGCTTTCTTCTGTCTGATCACACTTTCCTTCACACGGGCTTAAACGGTTCTTGTTTCATAAAATAAGTTGTTTCATAAACACTTGTGTGAAATGTATTCATGTAGGCACACAAACTGGTATGTATAATTAAACAATAAGAAGTGATCTTCTAAGGTGTTTAATACCCAGGCTTAACCCACAGTGGCTACAACCCCATCCACGTGAGCACAAAACATCTGCACTGTTCTCTGTGTGGCACAGACTCTCTGAAGATCCATCTCTGTCAAACTGCCATCTTTTAGCCTGCAATGTCAGAGAGATTGAATGGGGAAAGGAGAAAAACATTCAATAGTCACTGTACCTCACATTTTGAAGTTTAGTCATTTCCCAAAACTATTAATATGCTCCTCCAGATGCTGAGCCATGGCAGCAAGCAATAACTCCTATTGGACATAGAACCACAAGGCCAAGCGACCGTTATTGTGCTGTGTGCTGTGTTGCCTGTAGTTGCTGAATATGTTTGTGATTTGGGGTCCGATCGTGTCCTCAAAATACCTTATTGCAGGAGGTATTCAACATTTGATCAGAGAATAGGCTTTATTTCAGATGATTTGGTCAACTTTAAAAGTATTTTAGAATGTTTAAGATTCAATAGGCTATGATGTTTGTTAGATTAGGTGTATTCATAAATTTTTTACTTATGATGGGTTTATCAAATATAATCTCGTTGTAAGTCAGGAAGCACTTGTACAGATAATCATGCAAAACACTTTAAAAAGACAAAGATAACAGCCCAACAGAAAAATAGGCATTTGTGATAGAAAGTTTGTCAAAAATTCAAGTAATTGAATAAACGTAATCAAAGATGTTTATCCCCATTGGCAGTCTGGTGAACAAACTTTTTTTTTAAATCTAACTGCGAAACATGAAATAGGAAGTGAAAAACAATCTCAAAGGGTATAAGCACTGTGGAAATCAGAGTTATGAAAGTAAAGTCTTAGCAATTCCACTGTTTATCCCTTTACTTTAACAAGATACTTTTCAAATACAAGTTTTTATATGAGTTAATAAAATCAGTTCTCAGAACAACAATAATCCTATATCAAGTCAAATATACATAATGGAGGAAGGAATTAATATATGTAGCATCTATAAGTAAAAAACTATAAAACTGTAAAAGTATATTTATATATATATAAATACAATTCCAAAAATACCATAAAATTAAATACCCATGTTTACACATAACATGGCATCATTTATTTAAATTTTATGACCTAGAATGGCATGCTATATATGATTCAGAAATATATTCCTATAAAATACAAACACAAAGAAAGCATGAAGAAGCAGTGTTTGTTTCTGGGACTCCCATAATTATTTGGGGAATCAAGTTAAAGAACAGACTTTCCTACTGCATCTAACATTGAAAACAAAGTGTTAAGTGACAAGTTGGCTAGGACATTTTAGGCATTAATACACAACTCAAAGAAGATGGATCTACTTCCCTGAAAAACCCATCACTGAAGCCACTTACACATTTCTGCTCCTATATCTCTGTTTGTTATCCATTTGATTCTACTGCAGCAAATCATCACAAAAGTTTAAGCACCAGTTGGGTTGGTCAATATGTGTACAGAGCTGTACAGGAAGAAAATAACTGAGAGAACTTAACAGCTGCAGCCAGGGTCATTCCCTTCTGTAGAACAGGCAATGCGATGTAGCCACTGCTGTTCTCAGACAGAGTGGCCAAATCAAGGCTCCTTGTAATAAGTCTCCAGATAATGATTTATGACAGAAGTCATCTGGTTCCTGCAAAGCTGAGGCCAAGTCCTGCAGGCTAGGAACTAAAGAAGTATTTTGTATCACTTTCGTATTTCTGCTCTAAATATCTCTATTTGTTTTTATTTTGAAAGCTTTATGACACAAACCCATACCAAATCAAGGATATCAACTTTATAACCACTTAGAGAAATCTCATACTTCCAGCCAATTACTTATAATTAAAATTTGTATTTATTTCAGTATGAAGAAAAATTGGCTTGCAGGTTGATTTATTTGTCTACAGCAAAAGCGTATTAAGCCTGTAGCTATTCATTATCTCTTTATGCAATGATGAGCCCTGTCAATGCGCAGAGCAGCAAAGGCAAATGGTTGAAACTCACAAGCGTGAGCCGTTCTGGGGCCGTGTTTGAGAAGTCAGACTAACAAGGCAAAAGAAGTAGAAAAGCTGTTACTCCATTGCGCTTCACATACCGCAGGACAGCTTCCTAAGACTTAGCGAGGACAGACATCAAACAACTTGACCTGGTGGCATAGGCGTTTAAGCTTCACCATCAGAACAAAGTTCCACAGCAGTGTAATCAAGGGTGCAAGCCTTGTGGATACAGCAATATCCAGGCCTCCAAACCTGCCTTACCATCTCAGCACTCCACCGGGCGTGATTACCTTGAGCAATGAGCTGCAGCCAGTTTCCACGGAGCAATATTTAGTTCCTAAATCATTCTGCAGGGAAGGTGGTAAATTCTCCTGCAGACTAGCCTGCAGGAAATCAGTCCCAGACAATTAATCCCTACCTCTCACTACCAAAGTTAAAGGCCAGAACTCATTTCCCTGCTACCTTTACAGATGGAACACTGGGATGGGACATAGACTGTGCCAGTCAGTTACCACCGCTGAACATTTGAGTTTGGAAGAGAGCAAAATGAGGAAACAGCCGTCATAAGGAATACATCTTCTGCAGAGCATTGTAAGATAAAGATCATACTTTAGAAAGCAGCATGAATACAGGTGCTGTTGCCTAATGCCTAGCTTCCCAAGTGCAGACTGTAAGCCCATCTCTGATGGCAATGGCAGTGGCGTGCTTGCTGTAACATCACTCTCACGATTCCATGGGTGTTTTTCCTGGCTGTACAGCTTTTCAATCTACGCCTCTGATCATCCTAGGAAGGATATAATTGACCTGATATGTTTTAACAAATTACTCCTCTTCTGTGTACAGAAGTGAAGTAGCTGCTCTTGTTTCCATTGAGAATTCTAACAGACACTAAATTTGTTGTAGGCATGACATTAAATAGTCCCAAGAATGGAAATCTGAAATCTATTATCTGCGTAAGTCTGATTTGGAGGTGGTAAGTACGTAGCCCCTGGCAACCCACGAAACATGAAGACTGAATATTTAATTAAGCTACTACCCACAGTTTGCTGGCATGAAGAATTAATGAAGACTGGGTTCAGTCTTCATTGTTGGTGTGAAGTTCAATGAGGCTCCACTATCTGTCCTACCTCAGTGTGGTCCCTGCTTCAAACGTGCGAACGTCACATTTAATAGGAAAACCTAAGGATGCATTCTAGCATTATTTTAAGAAGAAAAATTTATTTTTAAACACACAAAGTTATTCTTGACAGGTACACTTTGCCAAAGCAAATGAAAATTATTCTAAATGTTAGTAACATTGATTGAAACTTGGGTTGATGGCAAAAAAAAATCAAGTTAAAAGGCAAGAGATTCTTAGTATAATGTCAAAGAAGAAATCCAGTTAGAAAAATTTGAAATAATTAGTTGTTTTTATGATCTTTATGATCTATACTGGCATCTCCAAAAAAACCCCAAATCCTGTCCCTTTCGAGGGCCCATAAAACAAGTCCTTCTGCCTTGGAAACACTGAGCTATTTAACCAGGGCTGATTTGGCTAACCTCCCATGACTGGGAATAGATCTGAATAAGGAGCTTTGAAAAGAACCCTTTCCTGAGTAGCTCAAGATGGGCCTTTGTGAGGTAGAAACAAGGCAGACTGTTACAAACGGAAGAATTAGGGTACAGTTATGTTGATGGACAGTGGAGGCAGCTTGGTCATATGAACGATCTAACCTACAATGATCTTGTGGAGACATTGCCTGACCCCTGGGTCTCGAAGATGTATGTAGAGGAGCAGTTTACTTGAGTGAGCTCAATGACCTATGGACTGTTTATAAAAGAAAATAACATGTAATTGTGGACTGTCTTAGGATAACATAAAAAGTACCCAAATGTAAGTCTTCCTATACAGTCTTGCCATAAAACATGTAACGGAGGGCCCGGCGGCGTGGCCTAGCAGCTAAAGTCCTCGCCTTGAACACCCCGGGATCCCATATGGGAGCCGGTTCTAATCCCGGCAGCTCCACTTCCCATCCAGCTCTCTGCTTGTGGCCTGGGAAAGCAGTCGAGGACGGCCCAAAGCTTTGGGACCCTGCACCCGCGTGGGAGTCCCGGAAGAGGTTCCTGGTTCCCGGCATCAGATTGGCGCATGCTGGCCCGTTGCGGCTCACTTGGGGAGTGAATCATTGGATGGAAGATCTTCCTCTCTGTCTCTCCTCCTCTCTGTATATCTGGCTTTCCAATAATAATAATAATAATAATAATAATAATAAAATCTTAAAAAAAAAAATTAACGGAAAGCTACACTAAATGTGACCTGGAGAAAAGACAGAGTTAGTTATTTTGAGGTTATTAGACTCTGCATTAAACTTAGGAATTCCTCAAAGGCACAGCATATTATATTTTAATGATAAGAATGATCTTTTTATATGCATTGTTACATTCATAAAATTATCACTGTGTGTCAGTTATATTTTTATAATTTCAATGTGTGAACTAAAACTCTTTCTGAAACATAGTTTTTTGGGAAAATAAGAGTTTTTATTTGAAAATAGTATTATAATCATCTCAAGTAGATCCTATAAAACTCCAATTCCATCTCTTCCAGAAGTAACCCCAGCCCAGAACACAGTGACTCATTTCTATGATATTAGTTGTGTTTATGAATTTGCCACTCGGGCAGGAATTGGCAATGAGATAGCTCTATTCTACTTAGCTTCGGTAGGGTAAGACAAAGGTTGGAGACTAGAATCGCCTCTAGGCTCTCTTGCACTTGACATTTGCTGCTCACTGTTTATAAGAATATTAGCTGGAGCTCCTAAACAGGGCACCCACATGTGGTCACTGAATATAAACTGGACTTCTCACAATGTGTGGGTTGTGTTCCAACCACCACAAGCATCTCAAGAAAAAGAGTTGGGAGAAAGTTGTGTCTCCCTTTCTCAATCTTGGAAGCAGTGCCAGTTTTGTAATAGTCTAGATTTCAAAGAAATCACCATGTTGCAACCAAGTTCAAAGGGCAGTGACATAGAGACATTATCTGTTATTGGATGAGCAATACATAGTTTCTGAAAGAGCATATGAGATCAGGAGTAGCAATGACACCCATAATGGGAGAATAGTGTACTTAACATCATCCTTTGGCTAGTAACCCACTCCCAAAAAGATTTGTTGGAATACAAAAACTCTGGAATTTTAAAACACCCCTCATTGTCACCCAGGTGAATGGACTTTCTAAAACAGCAATGCTGAGCACAAAATCAGCAAATTTCTCCCATTGCAAAAATTATCTAAGATCTGTTCCCATCAAGAGGGTGAACACACACTTCCTCATCTGGCCAGTTTGTCTATAAACATTGATATAATACATATTTTATTTCTTTCTATCTCAATTTATATAGTGAGAGGCAGTTTGTTACTATGGAGTACGCAGCAATGTACTTCCATTGACTTATCTCTGTGTTGTGTCAACAATCTGAATTTCTATCATAATTTAATGTTGAACATCTTCATGAGATATTCTAAATATTCATGAAAATGCAAATTATCCTTTTAATTCTTATTTCCATAAACTTTCTGAAGTACTGTCATGTATCTCATCATCTTAGAAAACATTGCGCAGTATATAATGTTGATAACATCACATTTATCTAAAAAAAGTCAGTATTTTACATGTCCTGAAAACATTTTTGCTAATGACTATAACAGCCTCATGTAATTTCAGAGACCTATTATACTCATGAATTTCGAGGGTTATGATAGAAAGCTACAAATCAAGTAATTAAAAGGAATTATGCCCTGTTTGGATATAATCAGTTTTTATTGCCTTCCCTTGGTATCTTTTAGAGATTGAGCAACTGACTTTAACACAACAGGAAACACTGTCACCTGAGTTGGCTGTTATAAACTTAACTTTCAAACTATCGAATTTGCCACATCCAGAATCAGACCCTTAGCAAATGCAGTTTCTAAGAAGATGTTTTCTCTGAGTAGGTGAGTCTGTCACTTGGGATACTTATTCCTACTGCAGTGCCATCACTTCCTCAATCACTCCCATGACCACAGGGATAGATATTTTTTGCCTACTTCCTCCCCAAGGAAACTTTTCAAATAATGGCTCACCGAGCTCTGCCAACATTCTGCCACTAGTTCAAAATGGATTGCTGCGACCTCATTTGTAATGGTGCTAAGGGCTGGTGGAAAACAGTATCCTCCCGGTATGCAAAATCGGCAGGGTCCATATTGTGGCCCACTTTTCCTGGAAGGAGACTGTATGTAAAACAATTAAAAGGCAATGGCTGATGGTTTGACCAGATGGTCTGAGACAAAGAGATTTGGGTAAGGGTTCCTACAATTCACCGGGATTTTGAGAGCTAGTTTGTTCTATGCAAATGCTCAGCAAAAAAAAAAAAAAAAAAAAAAAAAAAAAAAAAGTTCCTGCTGAAGAAGAGTCCCTCAATCACTAAGAGGAAAAATTGCTGTTGTATATAGATGTCTGTGTCTCTCTCCCCCACCTAAGTACCATTAGTGTACCATAACAGGGTTTTGAATAGGCTCAACAAATAGAACTCTTTACCAATACTGACTTGGCAAGTATCAGCACA
Organism: Ochotona princeps; assembly: GCF_030435755.1. Lineage (NCBI taxonomy): Eukaryota > Metazoa > Chordata > Mammalia > Lagomorpha > Ochotonidae > Ochotona > Ochotona princeps. Next base: position 19,892,193 of record NC_080834.1, on the reverse strand, counting down.
ATAACTGGCATTGCAGAGTCTCAAAGAGATTCCTGGGTCATGAACAGAAAAGAAAGCCAGTTGGCTACAAGCTGATTATTTTGGACCCCATTCTCATAGTGGATTTTCTTTGGAATGAATACTTGGTTTGGATATGCATTTGCCTTCACTGCTGGCCAACCTTAACCAGCAACACCATCTGTTGACTTCATTGAATCTCTCATCATCATCAACTTAATCAAACCAATATGAGTTCTAACTAAGAAAGCTCAATTTATAAGAGAAATATTACATTCACTGGTATTGTGACCTCAAAATACCTAACTTACTGAATACAGAAATGGCTTTTTAAGAAGTAAAAATATCAACAGGAAGACACTGCTATCTAATATTTAGTGTTCTCCCATAACAAGCTGCCTAGGACCTGGAGCTATGGCTCAATAGCAAAACCCTTGCCTTGCATACACTGGGATCTCATATGGTTTGGCTCCCAGCTGCCCCACTTCCCATCCAGCTCCCTGACTGTGGTCTGGGAGAGCAGTGGAGGATGCCCCAAAGCCTTCAGACTCTGCAGCTGTATGGGAGATCCAGAAAGCTCCTGTCCCCTGTATTCAGGCAGGTCCAGCTTCAGCCGTCGCAGCCACTTGGGGAGTGAACCAACATACAGAAGATCCTTCTCTCTGACTCTCCTTCATTCTGTAAATCTACATTTCCAATAAAAATAAATAAATCTTAAAAAGAAAAAGCAGCGGCCTATTTTTCGGTGATATCTTATCCACCAGAGTACAAACTCTGTGACACGAGCAATAGGAACGTGCTTTCTTTGTTTTCAAAAATGATTGATCCAATGCTTATTTAAGTTTATGCCATTAGACTTTGAATTGAATTTTCAGTTAAAAATCTCACAATTTCAATATAAATTTGTTTTAAAAAACCACATGATCACATTATCTTCTTTAATTAATTGTATAAATCTTCCACCTTATTGAACTCATGTATGTGAACATTTAAACATAAAAGGTTTACATTGGCATGGGATTGTTGTTGGTAGTCATTCAGGGACTTCCACATAATAATTTCTCAAGAAATATCTGTATAATGAATGACTTAAAGGACAGAATTATCCAGTGAATTTTCTATACTTTGCTTAGAGAAAAATTTAGTTTCCATATATTTTAAGAAGGCATTTAATATGCAAAAAGGCTGTTCCTTAGAATTTCCTGCTCTGTTTCCTTTATTAAAATATTTTAAAATTATTTCTATAGCTGTTTCTAATAGCAACCACTGAAAAAAATTATATTTCCATGGAGCTACCTTAGTTCATGGTTATTCTATAGAAAAAAAAAACTGCATTTGATAAATATGTATTGTTCTTAGATAGGACACACACTTCTACCAAATCAAAACAAGTTAGCCACAACAAGGAAAAAATATAATGACAACACTGCTTTGAAATGGAAAGGAACACTGTTCTAAGCGAATAAATACATTTTATTGTTATTTTCATAGACAACAACTTAAATGTGTTTGCCCTCCTGTGAACTACGAAAAGTCTCTACTTTGTTCCTGCATTTTATTGTGGGGAATTTGATACTATAAAATAAACCAGGCTCTATTTCTCTGGGTTGCAAGTTTTCTTTATTTTTTTCCTCGAGTTTATTTAATAGTAAAACTCTGAGAATCTCAAGCCGATAGATGGTTTACTGCTTTAATGGGAGCAGATCTCATGAGATGAGAGTTTTTGATTTCCTACCTGGCTAACAAAGAGAGAAAAAAAAAAAGAAAAAAAAGCTAAACTAAACTCAACTCTGCATGAAATTTTCCATCAACTCTTCAGAGATCTGCTATTTTAATGCAACAAGAGTAGCAGCCTTTGAATGAATTCAGTTACACCTGAAAGAGAAAGATGTGTCAAAGCATTTGTCTCCAAACCAAACGCTTCTGAAATTATTAAAATCAACTCCAAGTAACTGAAGTTGTGTTACAAAACTAACAGAAGCAAAGGCCATGTAAAAGTTGCTCAATTATTAAAGAATAAAATATTTCTGGATTGCATATATTAGAGTAATAAAAGAAAATGGTGGGGACTGGCGCGGTGGCCTAACAGCTAAAGTCCTCACCTTGAACATGCCGGGATCCCTTATGGGCACCAGTTCTAATCCCGGCAGTCCTGCTTCCCATCCAGCTCCCTGCTAGTGACCTGTGAAAGCAGTCCAGGATGGCCCAAAGCCTTGGGACCCTGCACGCACAAGGGAGACCTGGAGAAATTTCCTGGCTCCTGGCTTCAGATTGGCACAGCTCCAGCCTTTGTGGTCACTTGGGGAGTGAATCATTGGATGGAAGATCTTCCACTCTGTCTCTCCTCCTCTCTGTATATCTGACTTTGCAACAAAGATGAAATAAATCAGAAAGGAAGGAAGGAAGGAAGGAAGGAAGGAAGGAAGGAAGGAAGGAAGGGGAAAGAAAGAAAGAAAGAAAGAAAGAAAGAAAGAAAGAAAGAAAGAAAGAAAGAAAGAAAGAAAGAAAGAAAGAAAGAAAAAGGAAAAAGAAAATGGTGAGCCCAGTGCGGTATTCTAGGGCTAAAGTCCTGCATTGCACGTGCCAGAATCCCATGTGGGTGTCAGTTCATGTCCTGGTGGCCCTGCTTCCCATCTAGCTCCCTGCTTGTGGCCTGAGAAAGCAGCAGAGGACAGCCCAAAGACCTGGGATCCTGCACCCATGTGGGAGACCCAGAAGAGGATCCAGACTGCTGGCTTCAAATTGGCTCAGCTCCGGATGTTGCAGTCACTTGGGGAATGAATCAATGGAGAGAAGATCTTTATCTCTCCTTCTCTCTGTATATCTGACTTTCCAATAAAAATAAATAAATCTGCCCAAAGCGGTAGCCTAGCCACTAAAGTATATATATATATATATAATTTCATGTATTTATATATATGGTATATGTATATATTCCATATATATAAATCTTAAAAAATAAAATGATGTGATGTGTTATCTAAAACTGTCATTGCAAAACTACTAATACTTCAAACAAACTATAGCTCCTTGATATATATCGGTCAAAACTGAGCCAAAATTGCAGCACCATCTATTTTTAAAATGATAAAATTAAAGATCAAACTGAAAAAAGAAGTTATCCAAATTCAAGTGAACGGTGCTTTCTGAGCCAATTATTCTAACATCCTTGTCATTAAAACTTTTGAAGACATAGATGAAATATGCATGTGATGCAGTTGTACCATTCCCAGGTTTTTCTCTGTCTTACTAGACAAAGCGATAAAGTTTTATATATCTTACCAGTCTCCATGGTAAATTAAAGTGCTAGGAACCGCTCTTAGAAGTGCAGAAATATGCCGCAAGAAGTTCAAGAGAGAATAGTTTGTAAGCAACCAAGAATACCATAAAAAAGAATGAACCTTGTGTGTGAGAATGTTATATGTCATGCTGAAGAAATTAATGAGCATGTTCCAGCTTTAGTACTTACAAGCGCTCCAAAGATGTGGCGATTTTAAAATTTGAGCTTTATTTTTTTGTTTTGAATTTTATGATAAAATTTCATTGGGTCTAGGATTTCTCCACACCACCCCTCAAAACTCCCACCCTAAGTGATTTTCCCTAGATTATTATAATAGTATAGTCTTTCATGAGCAGTCATAAGCCCATCAGTCTGTTGTTTGAGTGTGCCCCGACATTGGGTTTTTTCCATGTTTCTGCTATTATAGACTGTGCTGCTGTAAATACAGGATTACAGATTCCTTTCTCATATGCAGTTTTCATTCCTTTTGGATATATTCTTAGGAGTGGTATAACTGGGTCATATTGCAGGCTTATTTGCAATTCTCTAAGCACTCTCCATACTGATATCCATAGTGAATGCACTAGCCTATACTCCCACCAGCAGTGAAGGAGGGCTCCTTTCTCCCCACACCCATGCCAGCAGGTGTTGTTAGTAGAGTTCTGAATGTAGGCCAACCTCACTGGAGTTAGGTGGAACCTCAGTGTGGTTCTTACTTATAGTTCTTGATGGATAGGGAGCCTGAGCGTCTTGAGCTTTAAAATGCTATGCTTTACTACAGGTCCTCAAATCATGGTTGGGTTCCTTGTACATAACATTCACTCAACAAATAGTTATACATATTTTGGGAAGAGAAATGTTTTTAATAAAACAGGTATATATTAAATGTATGATTATATAAATCATGAAATTTCATAGCTGCTAACAGGTTTGATTAATATGTGATGGTAATGGATCACATTGTGTTTTTGTCACACTGTGCAAAGCCAGGAGCCAGTCTTCAACGTCTTCAATGTGAGCCTAGGAAGAAATATCACACCAATGGAGAACTAAGCAACTTTAGCCCCAACACAGTGAACAGGATGTTCAAAATTTAAAGTCTTCCATTTTAAGCTTATCAGAAACCTTTAAAGAATGTGTTTACATCCAATCACTACATTAGGAAATACTGAATTTATAGGTTAGAAAAAAATTGAGACATGGAAAAAGATTCTGCTATAGCTATCGTCAGAGGACTGTGGTGGCGGTTTTGGACAGATAGCAGGACACCTTCATTATAAGGGGTCTCTACACTCCAAGCAAAATTTATTTATTTATTTATTCACATATTTACTTATTTATTTATTTTATTTTTGGTAAATGTGAGTTTGACAATACGATAAAGAAAGAGTAGATAAGGAATACTTGCTTTGAAAATCTCCATGTTTTCCACAAAGTATATGTTTTGTCACCCTAGAGTATCAAATTCTTCTCATTTGACCTTTCAGAATTTGAAAAATGTGAAGGAACAAAGCTGTCTTTGATAATCTACTAATCTGACTGTACCTGCTGGAATTCTTGGTGTCCACCATCAGGGAGATGTAGCCTGGCAAGTGAGGACAGGAGCTCACGGGAGAAGGTGTGTGCAGAGACCTGTGGTGAAAGTTAATTGTGAAAGTTAATTGTGTTGTTAGCAGCAACTCTGCTTTATTGTCATGCAAGTCCGATACTGGAAATCATCCCAATTTTTTTCTAGTTTGCTCAAATAAAGTGACACATTCATTCCCCACAGGCTCTATTGCTTCAGGAACTAGTCCACACCCCTAAATATCGTATTTTTCTTTGCACTGAGGACTCGCCCTCAAGCCACCTCTGGCTGATTTCTAAGGTAGAAAATCTAGAAAGCATTTCAAGTTTCTTAACCAGGAAGCCTGAAAATCAATTTCTAACTGTATGACCTTCTACACAACCAAGTAATTTTGTAAAATTTGAGTATCTTTGACTATGTTTTCTCATATACTTGGTTTAATGGCTAGTTACAAAAAAAAAAGAAAAAGAAAAAGAAAGGAATGGCATATGTAAAATCATGGGAAGGAAAACAAGAAATAGGCAGCTATATAACTATAAGTGGAAATAAATTCAACTTAAAAAAAAGAAGAGACCATTCCAGCAAATTTTGAAACACTTGTAATTGACCTGAAACTATTCAAATTACCTCTTTGAAGGAGGAAAGCATGCTGATAAAGACCTGGATGGCACATCGAGAGGGACTCTAAGCTTATACATTGTCTCACTGAAACCATATTTACTATCTCACCTTATGGTTCTTAATTATTTTACTATATGTCTCTCCAATGTTAATAGCCTTCTGCATACAGAGAAAAAAAAAAAAGCTCAAAGAAGTCAACAGCCTCATCGCTCTCCACCCAAGATTGCTTCATATCACATCAACTCACGACTGGCCAAGACTTTCCTCAAGACTCACACGCCCAACTACAAACTTCACAAGAAATACATTTCTCTTCCTACTCCCCTGCCTATTAACAGTATTAGACCAAGTTGCACTTCGTTCTTGATGGTTTCAGAGATCACCCTGAGTGCCAGAGACCCCTGTTTCCCCTGAAATGCATGCCTTACAACAGGTCTTGCCACTGAGGAAATGGATCAGGGGAGTTTTCAGGCTCACATGAGACATGCCCACAGAGAGAAAAACTGAAGGGAGGAACCCCTAGGACAAGACATGGAAATCCAAATGGATTAAAGTTGATCCTAAGGGGGAAGATGTACATGTGTGGGTGTGAATCAGGAGAGTCTGCAGCAAAGAGAATGTACTTATTGTTATTGTGAGCCTTCCTTATTTATTCCGATTCTCATATTTTGCTTAATTATGATATGTTAGAAAATTAGGAAATACTGTGAATGGGAGTTTACCATGTTCCTAAACAAGGCCTAGTTTTGTGTTGGGGTGAAGAGACACAAAAATACCAGGCTCAGCCACAGAAAGTAGTAAGATATAAATTTCACAAACCATAACAAGAAGTATCCTAATGGCGTGGTATAGGTGCCATTTCTGATCATGTCACGCCTAGGCCAGAGCACTATGCAGAAATGAGCAGGCAGGTGATAGAGAGGTTACGGATAAACTGATTTCCAAAGAAGGAGGAGGCTAAGCAGAGGAAAAATGGATGAAAAAGACATGCACAGTGTAAGAACAGTCTAAACAAAAGCAAAGTCTGAATGCTCTTGGCAATGTGCAGCAGATTCTAAGAAGCATACAGAAGACACAGTCCAATACAAAGATGCTTTCCTTTCCTATCAAATCCAGAGATGCAACCGCAACTAAAGATGAGATTGTATTCCACCAGGAAAATACAACATAAACAGAAAGGGAAAACAATATTTTTCTTTCATATATTATGATACTAGAAATACTGTACTTAAGGCAGTGAGCCCAGTTTTTGTTCATATTAGGTGACTATCAATTTCAGAAATGTCACAAAGCCTTAGAGTTTCTCTTCAACAGGAGAGACCACCACTGAGGAACTTACTCTGAATAACTGATCTATCCATTTGAAGGCCAGGCTTTTCCAAAAGGACTTTTATATACAAAATCAGCTATCATGAGGAAGAAATTATTTTTATATTACTGCTAGAGCTTATACTTTGAAATGTAAATTATATTATACATAGAGTAATGATAATAATACAATCACAGAAGCTATCAACCATTTAGAATAATTTATCAGAATAAAAGGAAGAAATTCTTTTGAGTCTGTGTGGTCAAATGAAAAACAAGGAGACACAGAAGTACCAGATATGGAGACAAAATTCTAGTTAATGATGATGGTGCTAGTAACAGATAATGCTCCTGAATCTTGATTCGAGGAACTGTACTAAGTACTTTCCATATTACTTCACTTTTCTTTGCAATAGCTCATGAGGTGAACACCAATATTACGGATGAGATGAATTACCCAGGGACACACAATTCCTAGTAACAGAGGCACAATTCAGACCCCAGAAAGACTGTATCCAGACTAGGTGATACTACCTTTCACAGTGTCTCTATGGAAACAAGCCTCTTCTTCCTTTTTACCTAATACAGGATTACCTAGTGTTTATATTCATAGGCTTCTAATAAGTAACAAAGCTTTTCAACTCCAAGTAAGAATGTGAGAATTGACACACACCTCTGTACCTAGAATCGAAGGGTAAGTGGCGCTCTTCTTTCCTGCTTTTCTATGCTGCTGTGTTATGCCCACGTGTATCAAAGGAACGGACGAGTGAGAATTGACAGGAGAAAGAAAGGAAGAATAAAACCTGAAGGAGGAAATCAGAGAAAATCACAATTGGAGAGAGGAGAATTACAAATAATAATAATAGACAAAGAGAAGAGAAAACGGAGCAGGAGGAGAGAAAGGACCGCATGCTGAATCCCTGCTGCCTTGGTGCCCCCATTGTGTGTCTCATGTTCTCACTCGCACGTTTTCTCTTATTTGGAGCTATCTTTCTCATGCACCTGGTAAAACAGAACTCAGGCATGCAAGTTCATTAGTTTAGACCCCTCTCCTGGTGTGCTAACCCTCTTAAAACCTCCAAATCCAGTCCTTTAATGTCGATGCAATACTCATTCACAGGCAGTGCATCCCTGTCTCTCTCACTTGCTGAATTGCTACACATATTAAAGAAAAAGAGAATAACTTTTTTTTGGATGTTCTTCCTCTGATCATCCCAAAATTAATCATGTATTGTGCTATGCTTTTATACTTGGAAAAAAAATAGTCCTTGATAATTAATGGACTGACTACATTTTTCTCCTGATTAAATTCATGATTGTATTGAGTAATCTTATAGTTAATTTATGCACTTGACCATACTTAACACAGTGCTTAGTACATTTTAGGCACTCCTTAAGTGCTTTTTGAATTGCTCTTATGCTAAGAATGATGTTTGGACATAGAAATAAAGATAAGTAAGACATAATTAACACCATCCAGGAGGCCAAGGCAACTAAGTCAACTGAATATTGTGATAAATGCCATGATAAGTAAAAACATTGATAAGTTAGGAGAGAATGCCAGGAAACAGAATCATTTCCCCATTAGATAAGGGACAGGAGAAATTTCCAAGAGAAGGAATCATATAGAAGAAACACACCAAGTAAAGCAAAGTTGAAAGTGACTGCAGAAGTTACGGCACACGTGGAATGTGGCTGGAGACCACGCTGGAAAAAGGAGCAGCAGAACGGCGTGAGCATTGTCAAGCAGACTTCCAGTATGTTTAAACAACACTCCTGGAAAGAGCTGCAGTCCCTTCGTCCATCACCAAGTTAAATCTGCTCCCATCAGCTTGTTTGTAAAGAATATATATTTAAGTAAAAGTTTACAGGAAGACAGAAGTGATTAGTTCTATATAAATACTGGTTTTAAAACACACGGGGAGGTAATCCTTTAGCTTATCTTCTAAACCTAGGGCACTTCAATCATTTTCCTGGATGAAGATGTCTGTACCAGGACTGGCCAGAGAAGCAGACTCTTCTGGAACACAATGCCTTTCATGCTGCTGTGTTCCAGCTTCCTCCTCATCCTTAATGTTTGTGTTCAAATGCTCACACCTCCTGTGTTCACTGCTCTCCTGAACTTCTCCAAGGACCACTTTCCCCAGATCTTCCCTTCCCTCAGCCCTTCTTTCTAGGTAACTCTCATTTCGTGATTTCCATTTCTTTTTCCTCCACTAACTGTCTCATCATTTTATTACCAAGAAAGGTATGCCTCTATTCCTTTTTCATTTTCTATCATTACATTCATTATTGCCTTAGTATAGAGACAACTGTCTTTAGGATATATTCTTCTTTGAATACAATGTGTATCAGGTAAAAAAAATATTCCATCTCATAAATTATTTTCCTGACACTTGTACGAGAGAAATGAAAAGAGGATTTTATTCAAAATTACACAGTGAATAAGAAACATTTGAACAATATTCAAGGGTCCAATGATGTGGTATAGAAGGTGTGCCTGAGATATGTGACATTAACACCCCATCTACAAGTCCCAGTGGAGTCCTGGCGTCTCCACTTCTCATCCAGCTTCTTACTGGCTCTGGGAAAACAGGGAGACATGATGGGGTTCTTGGTTCTTGGCTTCAGCAAATTAAGCACAGTTTTTTGCAGCCTGGAGACTGAACCAATGGATGGAAAAATCTCTCTCTCCCTCTGCAACGTGCTGCTTTTTGATAAATAGAAAATAAATTATTTTTCAGAAAAGAAAATATTGAATTTGAACTGTAAATTTTGAATTATGCTCAAAAATCAAAGCAGAAATGTTTTCACCATGGCATAGCTCAAATTGAAAGGAAACAGGCAACCCAACACAAGAACAGCAGCAGCAGGAACACAAATTGGGGACTTTCTATAAGATGACTTCACAATACTTATTTTAGACCACAGAAAAGGATATATAGTTCAACCCAGGAATTATACTCCCAGGAATGAGATAAATAAGCAATCAAGGACGAGCACAAATAGTTGACTATGTCATGGATTATCGCAGCGATGTTTATAATAGGGAAACCAGGAAATTACCCAAATATTCACAATGGAGAACCATTTAAATAATTTATGTTACATTTACACACTGGATGCAATTGTTTAAAAATGATGTTGTAGACCAACATTTTCCTTATCCTTTTAGCAGTAAAATCATTTTGTCATGAACCTGCTGCACAGGAACAATATGTAAAATAGATGCAGAACAGTTTCTCTGTTTGAAACAGGGAAGGGATGCTGAGAAAATTGCCGTCTGCCCATGGCACATGAATATTGATTACCTTGGGAAAATTTTCACAGTAGAATATAAGAAATGAACGATTACTGTAAAGTAAATGCACACAAATTTATTCCAAAACACTGGTAGGTTAAGGAAATGCACTCTATACACCGAAAAATAAGTCTGTTCCTTTTAATAGTGGATAAGGGGCCACTCAGAATGAGAGAGTGGCTGGGGTTAGTCCAGTGTGCTGCTCTCGGCGTCTCTGTGCTCCACAGCCCTGCTGAGTGGAGCTTCAGTGCTACAGCACTCTCACACCTGGCCCCACTGAGTGTGGTTCTGACTCCTGATTGTCCCTCTTACAGACTCTTCAGAATAACAGAAGCTTACTATTGATTCTTCAAGATACAATTATGCTTTCTCATAACTCTCTTCCCCTCTAGCCAACACACATTGGGGCCTAGCATAAAATATAATCAATGGAATGGAAAAGATAGAGTCTGCTAAGAAAGAACTCCAATCCTGTGCTCCATCTCAGCCATTTTATTACATTTTTCTCCTAATTCTTAATATCTTTTGGTTCCTGTTTGAAGAAATCAATATCCACATCCCCTCCCTGCGCAATCTGCCCCTACCAAAGTCCCGGGTGACGTTGTGATCCAGAAAGTGCAGCACAAGTATTGCTGTGTGATTACAGTGGCTGAGTCATAGAAAACATTGTAGCACCCACTTTTTCCTCTTGCATGGTCTGCTGTGGAGTGACCAAACTGTTTTCACCTGAAAGCATTTGCAGCATGAAGGAAGTGCCAGGACGAGGAAGAAAAGTTCCTGTGCAAACTCCTAATTGCAATAGCTTGTCCAACCCTAGGAGGAACAGGTGATCAGGGCCCCTGCAGGAGACAGGAAATAACTGATTATCCCAGACCACTCTGTCTTAGTGTGAGTACGTGGAGCAATAGATCGTGAAAACATAATTGTGCAAATGAGTTGTGACAGGATCATGGTGCTGAATCCCTGGATTACATCCTTAGGCCTCTGAATAGCTGGAACTTGAGGATCAAACAGATCAAACAGATCACCTGCTTGTCAGTCCTACCAGAGCTTACATGATTCTATTTGTTTTAACTGTGCTACAAGAAATCACATCCCTCAATAAAACCAACGAGGCTATCACTCTAAAACAAATGTTTGTCACTTATGACCAGTCATATATTTCCAATAATATCCACCTACAATATTTAACAGACATTTAGGTGTTGGCATTGTGGTGCTCTGGTTTAATCTGCTGCCTGAAATCCTTGTTCCTACGAAGGCACTGGTTGAAGTGCTGGCTGCTTTGCTTCCCAACCAGCTGTTGGCTAATATACCTGTGAAAGCAGCAGCAGAAGCCCAGTGAGGTTGGTCCCTCCCACCTTATTGGAAACCTGGATGGTATTTCTGCCTCCTGAGCCTCGCCCTACTACTCCCATTACAACCATTTGGAGAGTGAGCCAGCCAATGAAAATTTGTCTTTCTCTCTCTCTTCCTTTGGATTTATGTTAAGTATTTTTAAAGTGCATTTATTTAATTGAAAGACAATTACAGGGTGAGAAAAAAGAGAGAGGAAGGAAAGAATAAAAGAAGGAAGAAAGGGGGAAGGAGTACTCTGAGAAGAGGAAGAATTAGCTCAGTATATAAAGCACTTCTAAAAGGCTGGAAAGAACAGGTGTGACAAAGAAAGATTTCTATGTTTTCGTTAGTCTGTTAAGATAAGAAAACCCATGTAGGTGTTCCCTACTGAGGGTCTAACCACAGTTCCTATCCACTGATCATTATCTTCTGATATTCTTTCACAGCATCATATTAAAATCCATTTAAAATACACTGCAATTTTGTAACCATTTTTTAATTAGCATATTGCTTCAGTTGGTGAAATAATCTCAGAATTAAAATGTCTTGATCAAGATGCATTATTTCATTAATATATAACACGACTGAAATTCTGTTAAAGGCATCAAGATCCAGGATCCCTCCCTGGTTATTTTGCCATTATTAAGGCTTTTTCTGAGTCTGCAATGCCCCTTCTTAGAGCAGAAGAGGGCGAAGGGAAAAGTTTCTCTTATGCTCTCTAGTCATACCCAATTGGTAGGTTCATGGTCACACGTCTGTTGTCACCAGATACGGACTGGAAACTCCATGCAGAGTCTGTTAGTGCCTGTTCAGTATCTACTACACACATCTTTGAGAGTGTCCAATAGCAATCTGCAAGTTTATAAAATTTCTTATCATGTCTTAGGATATGTTTCTTCGAAAGTTTCATCTACAAGCCTTTGATTAGCCAAAAACTCAGTCATTCCAAAAATCCTTACTGCCTACCCCTAGCACATACTGAAAGAAATGACTGGTATAATTGCAATCCAACAGCTGCTATTACACTTTAACTGTTAGAACCACCCTGGAATGCATTGAGTGGTTAATGTTAGGTGATTTATTTCACAAGAAATAGTTTTCCTTCCACACACAAGCTTCATAAAACAACATAATGACCATTATACTGCCAAGAAGCTTGAATGATGATTTTCCTCCTTCAATAAAACCCAAATCATGCAACCTAAGTCATGATATTTTTAAACGATAATTAAATGATCCAATTACAAATATTCTAAGTCACTCATTATCTCATCTGCCTTCATGGAACTGCTCTTGTGATAAATATCTGTCATAGTCAGTCTACATAGAAAGATCTGATAAAAAACACAAATTCCACACAACAAATATTGACAACCACCACCAAGCAACAAGCCCTGTGTTTCTTTGACAGAGAAGATACCCATGAGCACTTAAATTGAGCTTCAGACAAAGTGTCACTTAAGCAAGCCAATGCAAACAGTGACTATTCTATGCAAGGCAATCTTTCCTCAAAGTAGTAGAGGGTAGAAAGGACACATACATGTTTACATCGTATCGGTCATAGAAAATCGGAGAATGACAAGACATAGAGTGGGGATGGAATAATCAACTCTATCATGCACAACTACAGAGATTTTTAGCACAAGGTCAACTAGAAGCCTCTGAGTAACATCAGGTAAAGAACTAATGTGAGTTAATGTTTTGTGAAAGAAATCGTTCTCCCTCCCCCATGAGACATAAACTTGAAGATTAGATCAAGAACTGGGGACAGCGTGCAGGGTAGATAGTTCATGGGGGAAAATAGTTTAGAAAGCAAGTGCTACAATTAGTAGGTCATAAACCTACTAATACCTGGGCTTGATGGTTACAAACTAAACTTGTCTACTTCACGAATAGACAAGAGTTGATCTGCACACATGATCCAAAAGCACGCCATCACTACCACCCCCGGACAACCAGTCACATCACACACTCCACAGTAAGAAAAAAACTGAGAATTGCTTATTTGGGACTATGAACAGTGAAAACCAGCTGTCAGCCAAGATACTCACAACCATGTTAAAGTTCCCAAGGAGTGGAAAACTTGCAGGGGATTACCTCATCGTTATGCAAAGGGTCTCAGATGTCCTCAGCCAATCTCCTGTTTTACATTATAAACATGAAACTTGTATCCCAACTACAATTTAATGTTGAAGTTTTTTTCTAACGATAGAACAAATGTGTTCACTTAATATTCAAGATTCATTTGGTAATGTGTCTTAAAAATTAATAGCATGCATAATACCGTGCTTTTAATGAAAGGGTGTGAACATTCCTTATAACATGCAGTGACTAAGCTTATTTTATATAATGAAAATAATTCACCAAGTACAGTATGATTAGCCGTTAGCAGCAATGGGTGCTCACAAATCTCTATGCTGGAGAAATTATGATTTGAGGATAAGCTCTTTCAATCTCAATAAATTTGTTCCCTTTCGGTTACAGCAGGAATATGGTTTATTGATTTTGCTCAAAACACCCAGTGCCTTTCAATGAGCATAATGCTTCATGTGGCTTCATGTAGTAATTTCAAAACACTTCAAACTATAAAGATTGTCTTCCTATGTAGTTTAGTAAATAGGAGAGAAAATATATTATAATAAGGATAAGGTTCTCCATGACAGCCAAAAAGAATGTAATTGCAGATAAAAATCATCATTCAAAATAACACCTTTTCCTGACACCTAAAAACATGCTTCTGTGGCACGTGATATTTAACCCCTTCCTTCATGGAACATGTGCTCCATGTAACATTAATAAATAAATAGATCACACTTCACCTAAATGTAAAATTGTAGTTACTAATCACAATATTGTCCTTGATCATTCACTAAAAAGAAAATCTGAATAACAGAAAATTTGTTGAAGGTTGTTCAGGTTAATTATCTTCAAATGACAGAGAAAAGCTCTATGACTGTTTGGATTATGCATTTGAAAGCACTCTTCATTAATAGGTTATTAACAGATTATGCATAAATGAACATATCTTGAAGCAGACTTCTTTAAAGGCTAGCTGAGCAGTGAGATCATGGACAATATTTTTCTTTGTAAACTTTGTGGCACAGTGGACAAACATTGTTTTTCTAAAAAGTCTAATCTTTAAGATACCAAAATCACTTACAATATCTTTTTGATCATCATATTTTTTCTTTTATACTGCTATCACTCCAGCTAAATTATCAAACATTTCAAAATAATACTTTTCATTTTCATTAATTGGATAATTTTATTTTATAGAAACATTTATTACAGATAACTATGAAAATAATATTCATACACTACATTATTGTGCATCTGTTTTATGCCAGAAAATCTCTGTTTCAATTATTCCTGTAACCCTCAGAAGTACATGGCATATATCTTATTTTAGACATAACTGGAATCTGAATGAAGGCTTTCTCTATAGTTGCACAGCTCAGAAGTCATTATTTGAGCACTGGTCAAGAGGGCACTAATGCTTGGTTATGGAAAGGTAGACAGCTGGACTTCTCTAGAATTACAGTAAAGAAAAAACTTCTGCTCCACCCTGAAAGTTTCATACTGCAGTTTTAGAGAAGGTATAGCAAACCTAAATGGCAGTTTGAAATAATTGCTAATTATAATATTGCTAATATCCATAATATTATGCTCCATCCTACACTGGGCTAAACCTTTTACATAGATTTCCCCCTTTCTTTGTACGCTGTCACATGACAGGTTGGTGCATAAAGCCAGCGAGAAGTACTCCTAAACCATACCAGGCTCCTCTGTCACAAGCTCACGGGAACTGGTGTCCTCCATTCAGGGATTAAATGAGCTTTACATTTTATGTCTATTGGGTGAGAAGCTCCATGAGGGCAAGAAAATCAACTCTTGTTCCCACACTCCTCTGGGCTTTGTCATATTTCAAAAAATCACTGAGCAGAAAAAATATATAAAGTTCTATTTATTTTGTTTTCAAATTTCTACTCATCATTTGTTTAATAAACTACTTAAATAACCCTCCGTCTCATCCTTTGCCCTACCCCCTCAAAATAGTTGCTACCACAAGTCTCCTCCTTCCCTCTCAAATCCAGTTTGCTTGTCATCCTCCACCTATGCCCAGTACCAAAAGCTTTCTACTTCCAAATCTGAGACCGTTTCAACTCAGTGATTCCATTGGTTATTTTCATTCTCCTCAAGAAAGTTTCAGATGCAGTGGTAAAAAAAATGCAAAATGAAAAGAGGATATAGATAGATCTTGTTTATCAATTTAAGAGTGTTGGTTTATCCTGAACAGTAGGTGGAGTGGCTCTAAAGTTTTATGAGCAGTGTCAGAATGGACACACCACTGTATGGAGAGTAAGGGATCTTAGGCCAAACAACTTGAACGGAAGGAATGGATTGGAGGCCAAGAGATCTATTCCAGGCACTTTACTACAAAGGCAGAAAGAATGGAAAACAAATGCATGGACAAAAATAATGAACATAAAGAAAAGACTTTTACAATAATTGCTTCCCAATTGTCTGTAGGTGGTGTGACAGAGGGAGGAATGAAGAGTCAATCTCGTTTCAAGCTTACAGAATGTAAAATGGCACAAATGTAACAGGATTTCAATATTACTATCTACATCTGAATCTGACTTTTAAAAAGGTCTATTGCTATATTTATCAAAAATGCCCAAGTATAACTCAACATACCAGACTATTTCAAAAGTTTTATGAGAAATAAAATTAAATGGTAAGTTCATTTAATGAAAAAAAATCCCTCAAATTTATGCATGTGAGGGCTCTATTAGTTTATAAAACATATATTAAAAAATAAAACATATATTATAAAAACAGTATGCATGGAATTTGAAAATTTCCAACAAAATCAGTTTATCAGTTCCATGAACTTTTGCCGTGCCCTTATAATTAAACATTTTGAATGAATGTGTCAGTTCTAGATTCATTCGTGACAAAGCACATAGCCACAGTACAGTAAGGAGAAAAAGTTCTATTTCAAACTAAGTGAAGAAAATAACTTAGAAAAAGATGAATAAGAGGCTGGACTTTCACCTGCAACTCTATTAATAAGAAGAAAAAAAGCAAATTCACACTTTCATGTATTAATCTTACTTGAGGCTCCAATACCAAGTATTGTCCTGAAAAAAATGAAATGGCTTGACTAGATATAACATAATCACAATATTTAATCGAAAGAGGAAGTCTTATTGAACCTCAAGGAGGTGTTGTATTTTGAAACAAAACCTTCACATGCCAGCTAGCCTAAGCTTATAGTATAGACATTCCACAGAGATTTGCCTAATTTCAGCCTAATCGGAATTTATAGGGTGATGTTTATGTAAAGGCCATGATATACATCACTTACTGCTGAAGGGAAGGGAACTTGGGGCAGAAAGGGGCATTCCAGTGTGTTCTAGAAGTTCCCTTAAAGGCCTGCTACAGATGCTTGTGCAGTGTGGGCATAGGCTTATGGGTATGTGTGCTCCTCATGCAGTTGTAACCAGCACAAAACACTCAAACTCTGACACCGTTAAGCATACTGAGTACCCACAAAGGTACCCCAGTATATGGGAAAGTGAAATGAAAAATAAAATTTTCTCTGGTGCAAAAAAAAATTTGAAATCTGTTCATGGTTTTTCCAAAATGTATATCTTCCATAAACGTTTGAAGACTACCGTATTATCATCGATCATAAGTCAATAGCCATTAACCAATTTTTTAAAATATGATATCTTAAGGAAGAGAATACAGTAATGAACTTATAAGATGCTCATCCTACTGGGTAGGTTGAACCATACTTTCAGGACAGCTCATTTGGAGAGTAGGATTGAAGCGCTGTCATTTTGTTACTGAGGCATATTGCTGAATTCCGATTCTTGTCTTTGACCTGCCACAATGCCACGTCAACAGCAGCACCTGGGCCAGGCCCTCGCTGAGGGGCCCTAGGCTTGTGCAGGAAGCAAGTGCCTTCAGATCCAGCAACAACAAGACCTGACTCTTCAGCCAGTCATGATTTCTGTTTGTGTGTTCATGCTTGTTCTTATTCCTTTCCAATTTATGTCGCCCTTCCCCTCCAACTAGCTGAGCTAGTGCTGAGGACTTTTAGTTGTAGCATCAGATCAGATATAAAAACAATGAACAATACAGAAACTGACTCCACCGTGCTGTAAGTGCAACCCAACTGGTATCTGCCTGACACACTACCGTTGGCTCAGCTTCTCTAACTGAACCTTTTTTTTGTTTTGAAAATTTTATTTTTATTAATTACATTGCATTATGTGACACAGTTTCATAGGCTCTGGGGTTCCCCCACCCCTTCCTGTACCCTCCCCCCATGGTGGATTCCTCCACCTTATTGCAGTATCACAGTTCAAATTCAGTCAAGACTCTTTCACTGCAAGCACATACCAAGCATAGAGTCCAGCATATTAACTACAATGTCACCTTGGAGGCTCACATCCCAGATTTGAGTGCTTGAGTTCCCATTCTGGCTTCCCTCCTAACTCAGGCTTCCTGTTACTGTCCATGCTTGGGAGTAACAGGTGGTAACTCATGAGTCTCTGTGATCCAGGCAGGTTCCTGGATTCTGGGTTTGACTTGCCTCTGACCAGGAAACCCCAGGCATTTTAGAGAGTAAACCAGTGGACAGGAATCTTTCTCTTGATAGTTAAGACAAAGGGGGAAAGAAATGTGGTGCTGATTCGGCTGTGTGTTTTGCTGCTGACGCATCTACTTCAATTTGTGTGTTTGGAATCTCAGGGTGGTACTGAGTACCATGAGATTCAGATATGAGCTTGAAACTAGGCATATAATTTGGAATATGCAAGATGGTATCTAAAATCACAAGAAACATAAATACAAATGAGAAGAGAGCAAAGAAATGATCCTGGGAGGACACCCCACATAGAAGTAAGAGAAAAGAGCGCCATGAGCAAAATCTGAGAAAAATGTGTTAATGAAATACTGCACAGCAAAAAAAAGGTAAGATAAGAAGAAAATGCTTCAAACAAGAGAAAGTGCTGATGTCAAATTCTGTTGACAAATTGAGTAAATGGGATCAAAGAATTTGCTAAAGAATCCACTAAAATGAAGCTCGTTGGTGACCTTGACTAGAATGAATCCCAGAACATGAAATGACAGGTGTGTACTCACTGCTCAATTACCTAGCCTAGATTGTATTACCATTGGTCTTGATTAAAGCTGAAACAGGCTCCAAAGTGAGCCAAGGACACTAACAGTCCACAAACACACGTGAGAATGATTTTATGTCAATGAACGTTGGAGAGGAACTGAATGCACCATGAATGAGTAACATGAATGGCACAAATATTTACACGTCCTTCCCCAAACTGACTGACTGGTCACAAAGCAGGAAGAACATACGAAAAAATTTTGCCTGAAATTCATGTAGGTCAGCCAAGCTACTTACCAAAAAAGTGAAGGATGACCTTTTCTTCAATTGCAATTTGAAAATTATTTTATGAATATGAGTTTTCCTTTGTGGCAGAAGACATGCCATTCACAAGTTTAAATTTTATTATTTCTTCTCACACCTTCATAATCTACATGGTTGTTGTAGGATGTAAAGGAATGAGACCCAGTTTGAGGATGGCTGAGAATGGCTGAGAATGAGAGGTACAGAATTGGAGAAGGCAGGTATGTCAATCAAGTCCTTCGAGGTTTCCCTAAGAATGCAAGTTAAGTAATGGAGTGACAATAGAAGGACAATATAAAAATGAAATAACATTTTTCCTTAAGATGGGAGATATCACAATGTGTTTTGTGATGGTAATGGCTCTATAAAGACTCTATCAAAAAATGAATAGAAAATAAGACAGAAAAACTGCACAGGACCAGTGCACCTGTCAGTAAGAAGGAGTAGAATACAGTGTACAAGGGAAGGTGTTGGCCTCGGACAAGACATGAACAATCAAATTGAAAGTCATATTTCTCATTAATGAAAGAATCGGAATTGTTTTTGAACTTCAGTCTCTGTGAGTTGAAAGAAAACAGCATTCTGAGTTGAGTACATCAAGACACTGGCAAGAGTTGCCTTTAAGGCTGACAGCTTCATAGTAAACTGTGGCAAACCCACTGACAAAGAATCATTTTGTTGGAGATACCATAGAAGCTTTTTATTTGGTAATCCATTTCATTACTTACTTTTGTGCTTAATTGGTAAGGAAGTTACTCATGTTTTATTTAGGAATGGATAATTCTAAGATACTTAGGATATTGCAAATCAAAGTTCTGTTTTAGGGTGAAGCCGGTAAAAATTGGGGAGTGGTATCAATGCTTTGGTTATGCAAATTAGAAAAGCTCAAGAAATGAAACTGACATCATCTCCGTGATAGATAGAAATGAGCTTAGAGTTGACAAGTAATCTAAAAATGACTATTACCCCTCATTATACTCTTCTCGCATTTCAGCTGGTGTGGAATGGGATTTTAAACATTTTGATCAAGCAATAGGTGTCTACCTCATCTCCCGACGCTGATGATCATCTAACAGAGCAATATTATTGCTCTCAATGGCATCCTGATGCTGTTATGAAACTGCATGAGACATTACTCAAAAAGTGGGTTGTGATTGGAAATAGCCAGAAGAAATTGCTAGGTAAGTATCACTTCACCACTCAGGAAATGATCAAAGTTGCACACAGAAATGCCTATGAGGGACAGTTCATAGTATATCATTCATGATGCTATGCCAATCTCGAGATGGACATTTAAATATCCTCCACCGTCTTAGCTTCTTACAGGTGTAAGACCTTAAAAACTGTTCGGCTACAAAATATTCAAATAAGGAAAAAGAAGCCTGCATATTATTGTTGCCCTCCCACTTTCATTGCACAAATGTTGGCTATGAAAGACAGTCTTCTGCTTTTTCTATCTCATCATTTCAGAGCAAAACTGTGGCAGATATTTTCCAGGCATGCAGATACAAACTTTATAGTTTTGAAAAAATAGTTTTAGGATAATTTATTTAAATCATATCAAACCCACTGGCAATAAAGTCATTCCGATTTCCAAGTGATCTGGGAAGAGTGACAATTCTCTAAGCCGCCATAAGCTTCAGCTCCTCACCCATAAAATACAGAATATTAGTCTACCCTCCAGATTGATGGAAAGAGTAATTGTGTTATAATTGCAGAAATATTTTGCTCAGGGTTTAGTATGCAGTGAGCACTCGATCAATCGTGGTGAGTATTATCATCATCATCACCATAATTGTTCAAAAATCAAAAAGACATGTTTTGCCATAGACTGAAAAGCCTGCAAGGAACTTTGAAAAGATGCCTATTCATCTCACTTGTTTTGTGTGTCAGGGTTAAAATTCCACTTATCTATCATGAATAATCTTCTCTTGAATGATTCTAAGTAGATAACAACACTTCTTAGTGGATCATTGTAACTATGTAAATAATACCGTTCAATTGCTATAGTGATGTATAGCTGTTTTTCTCCTGAGACATTCCTACATTTCCACACTGCAGCAGCTGAAAGTATCCTAATTAAGGCTCATTGTGCGCAAATCGTATCTCTGTCTAATAAGGGGAAGAGAGAAGCTGTTAGGAGCAGGCAGAAATACACTAGAGATGACCAGCCAGCAAAAGGCCTTTGTGAACTTAAGGGGTCTCCTTTTTGCTTAAGCAAACTGTCTGATTAGACAGAAAAGTGTCATAGGCCCATAAAAACAACTCTCAGTACCAAGTGAGGCAACCTTACATTTTTTGTTAGCCCAGTGAAATGAGAACAATATTTCTATACTTGCTGCTGCCAATTATTTAAGAGGCAAACTCAACTAAGTCAGAAAGGAGCTCGAGCATGAAATGATAGAGCTGCACCCAGAAGTGGGTACAGCTTATGGCTGGCTTGATGGTTCTTCAGTGGGGCTGAGCTGAAAAATAGCCAGAAGAAAGTACACTCCAGCTTTACCTAACTGAGAGTATCTGACTCAATATGAGGAACACAAATCTGTCTAAATTTGTTATTGCTAGCGACACAAGAGATAAGTCACTCTGTCCCATGTGGATTTGCTATGGGCAAGCTAATAATTAAAGGGAGTGCCTCCTAAAGAAATACAAAGAAGGAAACTCAAAAGACAGACAAAAGATCCCAAAAGATTATATGAAAGATACAAACAAAACCAAAGAAAAGATTCAGAAAAGATCCATAGTCTGGGACCATCCTTAACTCATCTGCAATAGAGGATTTGTACATTTCTATGCTGTTTACAATTCACAGCTAATCTAAATAAGTATGCAAGAAATTTTATTAATATTGTGAAGCTGGTTAAAAAGTATTTTAGTCCTTGTTACTATAGTAAATAATTTTGAAAGGCCCAGTACAGAGTCAACACTATGAAGGGTTAGAAAAGCAACATAGTGCCTCTGACCACAGGGACCTTAGAACCCATTCAGGGATGTGGATACAAAACAACTTATGCATTTTGCAAGAATTCAACAAGAGACCTGAGTTAGACTGAGAAATAGTAGAATTGAAACTCAACAAAGTGTTTTAGAGCAAAGACCCTGCTGTTGAAGGGAAGCAGAAGGCACTGATACGAGGCCACTGACGTTGGCGTGGAGAACAAGGGAGGAGAAGAACAAGACTAGCTAGACGGTAAAAAGCTCATCCAAAACAAAGACTTTTAATTTCTTTAAGGTCTTTGATTAATGTGAGGCAGAGTGACTGAGACCGTTAAGTTTTCCTTTCAGAAACAATCGCTTGGATTAGTTTGCCATGGAATATGAGATTGAAAATATGAGACTAAGGTGTCAGGATAGCTTTCTGGCAGCTGGCTGTAATTACAAAGCGGAGGATGCTGCTGCTGCTTACGGAGAGCAAAAACAACAAAGTCGTCGTTGGAGGAAAGCAAGGAGGAAGAAGAGTCCAAGATTAGCTGGGTATGCTTCATCACAGACCAGGAAAGGAAAAAATAGGGAGAGTGGTACCACAAAAAGTGCAGAATTCTTTGCAGTGGAGGAATAACTTTTAAAAGTATATTTTATGGAATATATAAGCACATATATGTGTGTGTATTTCATAAAGGCATGCTCTTTATTTTCCTATTGTTATATATATACCTTTGCTTTGTGGATACAATCACAAATCTCAGAAGAGTATTTTGGCTGAAGGAAGCAGCATGTCCCTTAGGGGACTGAACCTGAACACCAATGTTTATCAACACAAATCACAGAATGAAGAAAGATTAAGAAACCCCAAGTAAGAAGGAGCCTCAGGATAAAGCAAACAGTTCAAAACAATTTAGAGGCTTACCAAGAAATAAAGAAAGTGAAGATTGTGTACAGTATATTGAAGGAAAGCAAGGGAACTCAAAGCATTGAATTAGCAATCAATGTTCAGAGACGAGACCTTGTCCAGGTGCATAAACAGAAGCTGACCTGTGATTACTTCTGTGACTGTTACGAAGTCTGTCAACAAGAAGGACACGCTCCTGCACAGATTAACAGAACGCAAGGTGATGCAGGGTACATGCAGGAGCTGCTCCTCCGTAGCTCCCCAGAGGCAAGGCAAGACTATTGAGCTCTCGCACGGGGCTCTCAGGTAAAGGTCATCACCAGTTCTTCGGTAAGGAAGCCCAGAGATTTGTTTCAGAAAGCCCTGGGTTTTTTTTTCTTTATCAAGTGCCATATGAAAGTATGCTTGGGAAGCATAGATATTTCTCATTACAGAGTGTGAGCTCAATCAATCCTCCACAAAACCTTCTGTTTGTCTGAATAAAGTTAAAGAATCTCTCCAAATATATATTTTAAAGTATCTGGATGCAATGGATTCTGCCTTATTATTTCAATCAAAATCTGAGTGCCAGAAAGGAAAATCTATTAAAATGGCAGTATTTACAGAATGTGATATTTAATAAGGTTTAAGGCCAGGCATCCTACCTATTAGAGTAGCACAGGAAGCAGACCAAGTATTATAAACTGTTTTAGAGTTCCATAATCCTTGAATTTCCTACCATTTCATCGAAATGAGACAGCTATGAAATCCCTTCCTTCAGCCTCAGTAGGAACAGCTTTCTCTGTGAAATATCCTAAAGCCTTTTGTGTCTCATCTGTATACACTTCTGAGCACCCTGCATCTTTTCATCACAGGTTTTTAGCTTCTAACTCTTTAATCATCTTCACTATTCTTCCCAAGACTCTGTATACACACAGTTGTGGAGTCCAAAATTTGACCCATTAGTAAGAGCTTGGCCAATGCCACGTCTAATGAGATAACATTCTCATGAACCTTGCACATGTGAGAAAGGTAACTGACAAAAATATGACACAATGGCAGGATCTGAGCAAAGGTACAATGTGCAGAGTCTTGAGTAAAAATACTTTGTAAGCTGGAAGTGTACTGTTTATAAACACCCAAACTCCAAATTGCATGTCTGTGGTGTCATGATGCAAACAGCCATCTTCTAATGTTGGTAAATATAGGGATCCAGGTGTGATGGGAGAGCCGTGAGATCACGCCAGAGAGGACTGGGAATTGGGGATGTGATTTGTGGAGGCTAAACCAGTGACTGTGCAGCACGGTCCCACAGAACCTGCGTCACCTGCTAAGAATCAGATTTTTGGTCCAGAATTCTGACTTGACCACTCGATGTGACAACTGACAAATTACTCAACCTCTTGACTTAGCTTCTTTATCTGTGAAGCAAGACAAATGCTGGTAGATTCATTATAGAAATTTATGCACCGAGATTGGCCAAACACTTATAAATGGGTTCAAGCTTTCCACAGGATGTGGACAAGAACACAAGCTCAATCAGTATTTTTTACACACAATTCTATGCAATTTCACTTCAGCATTTGAATTAGTACTGTACAGCAGAGCAGAAAGTAGTCGACTTTGGTGTTCTAAGCTGAAGCACTCGTGTTTATAGAGTGCAGCATTTAAAGTTAGAATTTTGCTTTCTAATTCCCTTAGAAGGCATGGTAAGAATGAAATAGGCCAGATCCAAATGAGTGTATACATATGAATTCATTTATATAAAAAAATCTTCAAAATGAACACTAACTCATAGCGATGAAAAGCGATTCAATGGTTGCCTGGGGTTGGGAAGTCAAGAGGCAGGATTGTAATGGACTGGAGTTGGTGAAAATGACCCATGTAATTTAAGGCAGTGGTTGTTTGCTTGTATATGTATTTTTAAAACTCACCAAGTTATAATATTTAGAACTATTGTTCAAATATACTATAGGGAAGTTAGCATCAACAACAAATAAAGTCGCCATAAAATGTTTGGGATTACACACAAAATATCAATAAAACCAGTCAAGAGCCAGAAAAAATGTTTCTAACTAAACATCAAATTCTATTATATGCGAAAATCAAAACTCCAGAAACACGATTTGTACGAGAATACATTAAACTCAAACTAGCAATTTCAAAGAAGAGTTGTGGAACTGACAGTTCATGTAAGACAAAATAAAGATCCATGTTGTTGTAAACCTGAAGTTAAGGGAAATAAAACAAGAGGGTGCAGGCATGCTAAAGATGCCTGTCTCATCCCAGAAAATGAAATGGGCCACTGCATGCAGAGTTGTCAGGAATATTACAGTTACTGATGGTTCAACCCAGAAGTTTTATGGAATCAGATGTTAAAACTCTTCTCAAAACTCTGACTGTAACTAGCATAAAGGATACTTGCTGAGTATTTTCTTGTACTTCATAAAAATCCTCCATCCAACATTAGACTTTTAGAGTCCACATTACAATTAATTATGCCTACCGAATGTTGGCACACACGAGAGGATCATAGCGAGGCTTTATGTCTCATATAAAACACCATCGCAGAATTATAACAGACTATCTCAGCCACTGCAATTTACCACAAGCCTGACTAAATAAAGGCACTGGATTAAAAATGAATCATTTTCCTCATTTAGCTAGTACAGTATGCTCCACAAACTCAATGTTCATTTATGACTATATTTTTTTACCCTCTTCCAATCCATTACTGAATCACATAAACACCAAACAACTGTAAATAGTGAATCTTTCACAAGCCCAAATACTCCAGGCACAAAAGAAAGAAAACAACCCAGGAGCAGAGAATTCAGCATTTTCCCACAAGACTATGTGATACAACAGAGCCCAGGAACCCTGTGAGGATACCACTGCCATTACACACCACGTGCAATGGACAATTGAGTTCTGCTAGCCCCACGCACTGTGTAAATATAAGGTTCCAAGAGATCACCGGTGCCTCTCTGGCTTAGGGCTTCTTTGGCGTTGGCACGTTTACACTCAGGTATTCCTCCCCAAACTCAGGGACTGCGCCAGAACTGAGTCTTGGCGTATTTTCTGCACCAGCCATGCTTCCTGCCAGAGAGGTTGCTTTGAATCCCACCAAAACTTAGTTTGGAACCCGTAGACACCAAATGGAATAGACCCCAAGCTAATTTTACTCCAAATGTTTGAATTAGAAAAACATCATTGCCCTTGTAAGCTTCTGGACCAAGTTCAGAGAAACTCCAGTTCCACCTCAGTTCATGTCTTGG
Organism: Ochotona princeps; assembly: GCF_030435755.1. Classification (NCBI taxonomy): domain Eukaryota; kingdom Metazoa; phylum Chordata; class Mammalia; order Lagomorpha; family Ochotonidae; genus Ochotona; species Ochotona princeps. The sequence goes on along the minus strand of NC_080834.1, from coordinate 19,866,254 downwards.
GAAATGCTGGCTTAGGGATTGATTCCTTTTTCAGAATCCTCAGTGATCAGGAAGAACAACCTCAAAAGCGATTTAGTAACCACCAAGTTTGGTCATTGAAGCAATAGACATATATTCATCAAAACTTACAGATTCACCTGCTGGTGAAAGAACTCTCCCTGGCTTAGAGCGCACTGTAAACTTTCTCCCCATCTCCTAAGAGCTCCTGAGTGTCTTCTGGTTCTTATGAAGACACTAACCCTACCCTGAGTTTTCCAGTCACATGAATTATTCCCAAAAGGCACATCTCCAAATGCTATCACAACAGAGATAAGAACTTTGGTATATGAATGGGAAGAGGTCCTTCATATCAGCTCTTATCCAAAGTTATTGCATGCCAGTAACCTCATAGCAACAGTAACCTTCATACAAGTATATATATGCTTGTATTATATATAGAGAGAGTTCCCCAGAGATTTGGGATCCACTGTCCAAGACAGATGCTCCCTTTCATTGCTCACTTATGTTGACTTCCTTTCTCTCCTCCATCCATGTTTCCCTTCCAAAATTCCTAAGACTATCACCAAATCAACTGCTGGTAATCAGATGTTTCTCTCAAGGTCTGCTTTGGGGAGAGTGAAAAAACAAAAACACCCCTATGTTAATACAGCATAACCAAGAGGATCAAGGCGGAAGAGAGGTCATGAAAGTTATCACAGACAACCTCAGAACATGCATATCTCTTGGGGAAATAGCACAAGAACCAAATCACAGAAATTCAAGAAAGGCAAGTTAGGCAATGGTCGATACGCTCTACTCCTGATTGGAGTTGTGAAGAGAATGGCAAAGCACAGAGGAGGCACTGGGGGAAAAGAGTTCACACATAAGTGATGCGGACTGTTAGTGCTATCCCCAAGTGCCTGGAAGAAGGAAGCCCCGGGGAACAGCGTACAGTCTCCTCAACCCTGAACTCACCCCTTTCAGAGCATCCGTAATGAGACACCCTTGCTGCAGGAATAAGTGCTGTGGCTACATACATCTGAATTGCTTCTATATATATTATCAAATTTATTCTTTCATATTATCTTGAGACCTTTAAAAATAAATCTTGCCTAAACAGTCATATTATGCAGTTAAATTCATTCTTTACACAGAGCACGACCTAGGGCATTCAACAAAATTAAGCCAGACATATATAAGACATTGGATTTATATATAGCGGCTCTGTTATACACCAGAGTAATTGCAATCTATCAGTTGTAGGAATATTAGCAATTATAATTCAGGGTGGAATTTACTTGTAATTTTCTGCTATGTAACCCAGTGATTGTGAGCAACCTCATTTGTAGATAGTATCTAAACACACCTACATTGGTACCATATATAAGCAATTTTCAGAAAGTACATAATATATGAAAAATTCTACATCTGAAATTTTGCACTAAACAATTTTTGCACCAAAATAAGCTGATCTTAATTCCATTTCTCTTAAACTTTGATGTGTTCTCATATAAATACTAAAAGTAGAAATGCATTTGCCTTACCTACCTTACAAGCTAACTCTAAAGATCAAATACCCTATAAAATCATCTGTAAATAACTATGCAGTACAATTGTTATTTCAGGTTCATTTATTTAAATGCATCAGAATCCATAAAAACATACATAATTTTAAGTGCCTCGTTTAATTTTGTCAAATGTCATGAGCCGTGTCCAATTGGAAGAATTATTGAAGTGTATAATCTTACTGGAGAGATAAGACCGGCTTTTAGGAATTCAGATTTTGGGATCTGAAATATACCTACAGTTAAAACAAAGATAAAATAAAGTTGGCTTTAGAGCTAGAAAATACAGAAAATGTACAAAACACTATTTTTGTCTGGCACACACATATAATTTTTTCTGTGATATAGTTCCATGGGTTCAGGGATTTCCCCTTCCACTCCCATCCCCCAGACTGCCAATATCATATTATTACAGTAGCATGGTCCTTAAGCTACAGTCTCAAGTCCAACATTCTGCCAATTAAATGTATGCTGACATTGAAGTTATAGATTATAGCAAAAGCCCAGCATCCTATTTTCAAGATAGTTGTAACTGTTTTATTGGGAGTCCTTGCTTTATTTGAGAGTAAAGATGCATACTGCAACATCACCTCACTTCTCAGAGTGCTAGCCTCCATTATATTTTTCCCCTGGGTAGACATATGTAGATATGTTTACGTGTCTATCTATCTTGTATTTTGCATGAAGGTTGCCTCAGATCAGAAGGAATGCATGACATTTTCCTTTTGGGATTGGCTCTTTTCACTGAGCATAACCTCTCTAGTTAGGACCATTTTATTGTAAACGGTAGAATTTCATTTTTTAATGGCTGAGTAGTACTGCACACACTGCACGTACCACTGTTCCTTGATCCATTCCTCTTCAATGGGCAGTTGAGTTGCTTCCTCCTCCTCACTACTGTAGATTATGCTGCTGCAAGTACAATATTGCAATATAATTTATTCTTTTAAAGATTATCATTTTGTGGAGTTTGTTTTTCTAGTGCAAGATATTTTAAAGATTACTCATTTGATGTGACTTTTCATCTGCTAAAGAGATATTAACCTCAGCAAGAGTAAAAACCTAATGTGTAAAGATTTCGCAGAATCAAAACTTGTGAGAAAGAGACAGGGCCATCCGCTGAAAAGAAACGTGAATGACTGCACCGTCTCCTAATAAGTGATTTCTAAGCCCGATTCCATTCAATGATACTTCAACATTTGTTGATTACTAATGACAGGGAGAGCATCAGCTTACTTTCTTTTAGTTTGAGGAAGGAAGTGTGAAAATGAATACCTGGATTAAAAGGAAAAAAAAGAAAGAAAGAAGGTTGCAAGAATTTAAATAATTAAGTCAACCTATTTAAATTGCTGTGATACACTTATCTGAGTAAAATAAATCTAATAATACCTAATAATACTTGGAGGTTTCTTTTTCAAATATTTATTTATTTTTAATGCAATGTCATATATATACATACATATATAGAGAGATATGCATATATACAGATATGTAGATATGTATATACATATATATATAGAGAGAGAGAGAAAGAGAGAGAGAGAGAGAGGAGGAGAGACAGAGAGGAAGATCTTCCGTCCAATGATTCATTCCCCAAGTGGCCGCAACTGCCGGAGATGAGCCAATCTGAAGCCAGGAGCCAGGAGTCTCTTCCAGGTCTCCCACATGGGTGCAGGGTCCCAAGGCTTTGGGCCATCCTCGACTGCTTTCCCAGGCTCACAAGCAAGTAGCTGGATGGGAAATAGGGCTGCCAGGATTAGAACTGGCACCCATATGGCATCCTGGTGTGTGTGTTCAAGGTGAGGACGTAAGCCACTAGCCCATGGAGCTGGGCCCTGAAGGTTCTAAAACAATGGTACTTTGATGTATAATTTTGCCCTAATATGCAGTTAGTGAGTATGAAGTGAAAAGCAAAATTTAATAAAAATCTGCTAAATATGTAGAAAAATATTAAAAGTTGGAAAAATTAAATTCTATAAGATTCAACAATAAAATGTGTCATTAAACTCAATATGTGGGTCCGTAATTCACTGTCATATTTACAGTCTTGTCCATGCTACCAAATTACGTAGTCAGTCTTCAATAATTTTCAAGTTATCTAATCAATGCTAATAACACAATATTTTTGAATCAGTACTAAAAAGATTAATAAAATCCTGTGGAATAGTTGCAGTTTTAGTCATCCTTTACAGCTAACTCTTGCGCTTATGTTCTAAGTCCGCCACAGTAGGGTAGTCTACAGGGGCAAAGTTCTCTGAGGATTAATTTCCTCTGTCACTCAAAAATCACTCCCAATGATTTCTGAGTCTTTTCATGCTCTAGTCAGGGTTTTTTGTTGAGATTATCAAGGTAATATGAAGTTATTACAGTGAACTCCATGCGCTATGACCAGTGCTGTTATGAAAGGGGATATTTGGAACCACACACAGACAAGCACACAAGATTGCCACTCAAGGATGACAACCGAGAAGAAGAGATGCCTCTACCAGTCAGGAAGCAGCAACAATTGCATCAAACGACCGACCAGCGACAGGCATATGACAGACTCCTTCTTCTGGCATCTGAGGGACCAAACTTGATGGCATCTTGACCTTGCATATCTAGTCTCCAGAACTGGTAGACAAAAAAATTTGGTACTTTGTTACATGTCCTACAAACTGCATGTAAATAATTGCCTTTGTTATACATACATATGCATTAGTTTACATGTGTATTTATACATATACACATATGTATTATATGAATTTATTCTAAATATAAAGTGAAACAAATGTTTTCAACTTCTTTTAGTGTTTCTCTTTAAAAACAGCAATGCCATCTTCATGTTGTAACTATTATTCTCATCTTGGCAGATATTGTCTCAATTAATCTTTGTAAAATAGCTGTAAAAAGAAGGGTTCTAGGATTCTGGATGCCTTCCGTTTCCATTTAAGGTGAACATTAGGATTTAAAATGGAGGTAGCAGATATGGGAGTTTGATGGAACACAAGTTTACTTTTCTCCAGTCTTCACAATTCAGTAATAGCATACATTTGAAAAACTGTAGTTTTCAAAATAATTGTTAAAATTCATAGATAAAGAAATAAACTGCACTATGGGAAGCTAGAATGACTTGATGTAAATTAAGTAAGCAGAATCTGTAAGGATAGGTAATAATGGAATTTCTAATTTCAAAAAGCAACTCTGTTGAAAACCTTTCCCTTTTATTCAAGCATTTCAGATTGATATAGAAGCACTACCTAATTCCACAGAGTTCAGGGAAATTTAAGCAAGAACATAAGTTTATTTGGGGATTTGCCTTTTTAATTCAGGTGTTCTTTTTACATAAAATACATTTTTTATAAACTTTTCAGAGAACGCTGTTGTGAGTATGGAAAGGAGCCAACAAGTTAACAGGTACCCAGAACCCTGCTCTCCTCTTACCAACCCTTGCTTTGGAATCAGTCATTCCGGGGACTTCTGCCTGACAAACAGTTGTACCAACCTGAATTAACATCCACCATTTACTTCTCCTAACTGAGCATGCTATTTTCCCTAGAAAGACAAAGAATTAACTTCTTACTCATTTAGACATTCACTCTAATTATTTCAAACTTTCTTGGCCAAATGGAAGGATCATTTTTCTAGTCTTAAAATAAAACAGTAGCAAGGTTGTTTTTTTTGTGTGTTTTTTTTTCCCCTGAAGAGAAAATTAATTCAGACCACAAAAAGGGTTGTACTCCAGTTCAAGGTACTGTGTGAATTAATTAGTGTTGGAAGAAAAATCCTTTTTCGTATTCACGTGCTTTTCATCTTGGTTCTTCCAAACAATGACTGCCTTTGTTCAGTGCTTAAAAGGACGGAGGTACATTTTTCAGGCACCTTTGGTCCAGAGAAGAGTTGTATTATATCTCAGAGGAAGTTCTGCTTGTTTGAGTAACTTTCTCGGGACATCAGTAATAATTTAAATTCTCATCCAACCAAGATTTAAGTTACAATGAAGAACACACTCCAGTTAATCAGTATTGAAACTTATCAGGAGTCCTACACTGTGTCCTGACAACCAGCATGGTCCCAAAGCTATCACAGTCCTAGAGCTGAAGTATTTGTTTTGTATTCTACATTTTTTTTTTTTTGCTATTTAGTGTTCATAGACCACAGAAACAAATTAATATTGGAGAGAAGGCATAAACGGGTAACAAACAAATTTAAGTAAAAAGAATTTGAGTGAGCATTATGCTAAATATGTCATTACATGCTTACTAGATCACCTGTTCTCCCAGTAGTGTCTCAATACGCAGGACTCACATGAGATTTCATTCTCACGAAAATTGCCAGCAACATTTAAATATTGTAAAGTGAAGTCATTTCATGCCAGAAGAATACCTGAAAAACCCACCTTAGGGGTTATGATGTATGACTGGGGACTGAGCTTAGTTCAAGGACTTCAAGGAGATTCTGAACAAGGAAGATTCGGGCTCCTTCTTTATGGAGAGCACTTCATTTCGGAGTAGTTCCCCTTACTATTTACAATGCTTGATTCCAAATTATACATAGTGATTTCCAAGTGAGTCAGTGGAGAATGCAATCACCCCAATTTCAGTTGTTCCTTCAAGAAGCCAGTCTAATTTTACAAGAAATCTTCTCCTATAGAGCATTAAAAACTGCAGATGGCTGCTTATATTCACTATTAATAAACAGCCCTTTACAAGCCAACAGAGTAGGTCAGTGGTTCCCAGTATTTACTACACGCTGGCGTCACCTAGAGCTTTTGTAAAACCTGCATGTTCAGTCCTCACTTTCACATCACTCCAATCCACCTTGAGGAGAAGAAACCAGGCACTGAAAATGCTTAAAAATCTTCAAGTGAGTCTGATGTGCAATGAACTTTCAGAATGAATGAGGTAAATTTTCTTTTTTCGTATATGTGCTGCCGAAGCTAGCACACATTTTCTTTTTTAATTCATGTCAAAACCTATCACAAGGCTCTGGATGAATGGAGGAAAGTTTCCACTCACCAGAAAACAAAGTTCCAAGGATTTGGAGTGAAGACACACTAACCATCGATGCACATGCTAGCGCTCCCACAACCTAACAAAAACTGAACGCATAATCATACAGGAATTGATCATAAGTACATGCTTTTTGGACACCTAGTTGACAGTGTGTCAACAGGCTTCTGAAGGATGCAAAAGGAATTAAAAAGGTAAATTTTAAAAAACGACCTTTCACATTTACAGTATTTGGTTCAAAAAACAGCAACATCCATTAAGAATCACTGACATTTTTTATACCCGCTCTGTTCTCCCTGTGGGGAAAAAAAGGGCAGCTTTTGAGTCCTTGGACAAGAGCACAGCTTTACAGACATTCAATGAATTGATTTCCAAAAATAACCGGAGGTGATACTAGCTCCCAGAGAACACTGCAGAGAACAGGAAGAGGAGTGGCACTCTGAGGAACATGCTTGGACTCGTCAGAAATTATCTCACCTCTCCTCAGTGAATGGAAGGAAACATTGCATAATCCAAGACCAAATAAATCAAGGAAACAATGAAACTAACATTATTTCACCGGGGGGCACAGCAGAAAAATTAATTTTACAAATGTAGTTGTGTCAAGCCAATAGCGCAAATCTCATATGTAAAAATCACATACTGAAAGGCAACTGTCTGGCAGGGCTACAGATGGGTACGTGAAGTTTTCGGAACTGATTGACCAGGTGAAGCCTGGCTTGCACTAAGCTGAACGAACTCTGCCCATAACCTTGTTGCTAGTGCACTCTGAAGCATCTGTTTCCTCATCCATCTCTCATTCATGCGGACAGCAGTGTTCACCGCATCCACCATGTCAGGCCCAGAGGTCTTCCCGCTTTGCTCACTTCCCAAACCACATGAACAACACCGGCTCACCTAGGAAAAAGATTGGACTCTTCCTAAGACTGTTCCGGTCCATGTGCCGCATGACGTATTCTCTAAACTTTCTGCTTCCACCCAAAAATGCTGTGAGTGAGATTTTTTTTTTTTTTTTTTTTTTTTTTTTTTTTGCTATTTGAAGCATCAGAAAGGAAGCATGGAGCTCCAGTCTACATTCTAAATCTATTCTTCCATTACTAACTTCCATTAACACCAGGGAACACCTGCTTAAGCGATGATACTCTGGGAATGTCCCACCTAGATGTTCATTTAGAAATTAGTTCTTGTGTTGATGCTATTGGTAGGGAAGTGGAAAAATGCAGTCTCAATGACGGGACCAACAGAAGTTCTCCAGAATCTTCCACGTGTTTTAATTCGCGTACTTTCACTGATTTTAAGCCTCATCCTAGGACAAGACTTGGACTAGTGGTTGAGAACCTACATGCCCCATCTGAGGGACCGAGGTCAGTTTCTGGCTCCAGATTCTGCGTCAGCTTCCTGTTCACGTGAACTCGAGGCAGCAGCAGTGACGGATCAGCCATTGTGTTCCTGCCACCGGGGATCTGCACTGGATTCACAGTACCCAGCTTCACTCATGGCGAGATTATATTAGGCATCCAGAAAGCAAATGAGAAATTGGGAATTTCACTTTCTTATACTCTCTTCCTGTCTTTCTCTCAAATAATACATACATGTATACATGTAGATATATATATACACACACATACGTATTATTGTTATGTATATATAAACATCTTTTTGGTACCATCTTTACTCCCCTGCTTCCACACACAATTATAAAAACACTGAATCTACCTTCTGAGAAAGTGAATGCTTATTTTTTAACTAAAGGGCTGTTTCAAAAAAAGGAGCAAGTTTGGTTAAGCTCAAATTCATTTGTGCAGTTAGGGTACATGAAACATAACTGGATAAAACAAAGTCGCTGAACAAGATAGGTGCACAGGCAAAGGGTGCTGAAAGTTCTTTGAGCATGTGCCTTGACAAATTGTGCCTTTACCTGCCTTGTGCATTCAGCGGTGGTTATAGGAGCATCATAAGAGGTGTGTCATTTAAACTATGAGTTATAAGGTAATTCAGCCAGTCTGACTTAATGTAAGTATGCTCTATTTACACGGCTGGCTGCAGCTACTTTTGTCTAGTTTTATCAGCAACTATTATGGGATTGCAAGTTACTAGGCAACAGGCAGGCAGAGAACTGTTATGGGCTGTTAGTATGCTAGGAAGAACCTTGATTTTAAGCAAGGGATGGGGATACTTTGTTAACCATAGTGTTAACAATATTCCTGTTTCTGTACCAAAGTCAGGCCACTGGTACATGAAAGTCTTTCTGCTGTTTTTTACTTGACTGAGTAGCTCAGTGGTTTATCATCATGAGCGAATATAGGTGGCTTCTGTGTCATCTTTTGATGATGGCAATCACGCATTATCAACCATAATAAAGTTCTGACCCAAATTTGCAAAATGTCAGCTATTTATTTTTGGCATGTCTGATATTCACCACATGATGTGAAATTGACCTACTTGATGTTGCATGTCCTTGTACTTCTTGGTCTTTTTTTTTTTCAGAAGACCTTCTTTTATTCAGTTGATAAAAATCTACCAGTTTCTAAAGACATGATTTGATCATACTAACAGAGTTTATTGTACTCTTTACCTTTTATTTTATTCATCTTTCAATTCATCTAACAAATATATAAATTCCTTATATTTACCAAAGAAGGTGTATACGTTTTTGAAAATCACTAGCATATTGGGTAACTTTAAAAAAAATAGAACACCTTCAAATCTAGCTGGGGGAGTTACTCCAGAAATTCAAGCTCTGATACGCCCATCTGGCCATAAAGTGAGTCAACCACCAACATGAGGCTGAGAGAAAAATGTAGGTAATTATAACAGTGTTGTAGCTCAGTTTGGGGAAGCCTTGAGGGAGTAAAGACAGCGACTCTTGGAGTTCAGTGTTGAGGTGTGTGCTCATCAAGTGTATGTGTCCCCATTAAAGGACATTTCCCCTGGCCTGCCTTAATTGGTCAGTTAAATCGTGCTCTTTATGTTGGAAAAGTGGGCCTCAGTCAGTCTGTTGCCACATGCAGGTGGTAATCACTTTCTGCCCCCTCACATTCACCTCAAAAGAAACCCATAAATCAATATCTATCATCAAAATATTAATTACTAGAGAAACAAATGATCTCCTATATACAGCAACAACTGGATAACCCCTCAACTTAGTGAGTCAGCATTACTAAGATATTGGTAGACAATGAAAAAGACAAGAAAGGATACTGGTGCATCTAACATGCATTCTGGGCATTATATAGGGGTTCAGTTTTACTTTTATAATAATCAATTGATCCTTTCCATAGGACTAGAATGTTTAACCTAGGAAAAGAGTACAGACAGAGAAGAACAAAGGTTCATAGTCTGATCTAACGGATATTGAAATGGTCAGAAATCAGAAAAAATGAGCTCAAACCACGAAAGTAGTTTGAGAACGAAGAATCAAAAAGAAATAGTGGTATCCAAGAAACCAAACAAAAGAAACATTTTCAATGATAGAGCAATCAAGTGAATAAAACACTTCTAACAGTTGAGCAGAAAAAGCACAGAGAAATCCCCATTAGATTTGGAATAGGTTAATATGATAACCTGGGTAAGTAGTTCATATTAGGGAAGAGAACACCTGATTTTTACAAACTCCTGGACTGAATCAATCAGTGAAATGGTCTGTTTCTTACTCTTCACTTCTCTCTTCTGTTCTGTAATATGTCCAATTTTGTGAAAGAGAAGATAATACCTAAATCTTTAAAAACAACCTGTTTATTGACTGAGTGTGAGAAGTCCCATACACTGTATGAGCAAATATTTATGTAAGAGGTTCTTATCTGGATGGATTCATCTTCAGCTGCACAAATGCCACGTTTTAGGCTTTATTATCTTTTATACCCAATGCTTGGCAAAGTTGTTTATATACAACATGAAATTGTATACAAATCTAAGAAAAATAGCATGCTCAAGTGCATATCAACTCCCTCTGTCAATATGAGGAACTGCAAGACCCCAATGTGTAAGGGTATAGCATGAGAGAAGACTGGTTTTGTTGTCATATAGGCCATAAAGCCAGACACCAATAAAAAGCGTTTAAAATTATTATGGCAAATCATGTGCCATCAGTGACAAGAGAAAAACAATCTAAAGAAACTTCAGAATGTGAGAAATACTGCACTTCTCTGTCGTTGGAGACGCTCTCTGAATCAGTCCCACTGCACACTGAGAAATACACTGCCTCATAATCAGCAGCCGAGAACACCAAGCCTCCTGACCACTGAATCACTGAGTGACATCGGGCAGGCCATCTAACCTTCCTCTGACTCCATCTCCTTTTCCATAAATGAATCCGCACAAATATTTGCCTTCCCTTCTTCATATAATGATTGTGAGGGTATAAACATAAGATTCACGTGAAACATTCTACAGAAATATATACTAGCCTGAAATGTTGTGAGACTACGACATGACATCAGGATAGCTTTATTTATATACCTACAATCCTCCAAGTTACAGCAATTATAAATTTTAAAAACTTCCAAGGTCAAGTTTGTATGGGTTACAGAAACTCACTCTGTTTTTGACCATATATTTTTGAAATAATACATGAGTTCAGTGTTGTGAATGTAGGGAAAAACATCATGAAAAAATCCAGATAAAAATTAAAATATAACATAACTGGCAAGAACGACATTAGGAATCATAATATTAAGCTAAATTAAAACTTACATTTTAGTAACGGAAAGAGACTTGTATTATTCTATCAACTAACAATAGATTTTTAATGTATGGATGAGGTCTGTGATTATATGTATTATTATTTTATCACAAAAGTGTGAGGTACTTTCATAATAAGCCATTACATAACTTATGCTGGGTAGTTTCATACAGAACAACTATTAATCAAAACATTAAACTTTTCCTTTGGCACTGAACAGAGAAATTCTGAAGCATTAGGCAAACAGGGCAGGATCAGCTGCCACGACTATTTATTTCACTTTGAAGAGTTGTCATAGAACAGGAAAAAAAGTGTCAGATTTATCATTTCCAACATCACTTAACTGTCCTAGGCTTACAGAAGAGTTTTCTAAAGCCTTTGCTTAAAAATAAATGAAGAAAGGAAGGATAGATGGGTGGAGGGAGAGAGGCTACAAGGGAGGAAGATAGGAAGAAGAAAGCATTACCTAACAGTTCCTAAATAGGGGCCCAACGTGATAGCCTAGCAACTAAAGTCCTCGCCTTGTTTGCGCCAGAAACACATATGGGTGCAGGTCCATATCCCAGCTGCTCCACTTCCCATCCAGCCCCTACTTGTGACCTAGGAAAGCAGCAGAGGACGGCCCAAAGCCTTCGGACCATGCACCAGCATGGGAGACCTGGAAGAAGCTCCTATCTCCTGGCTGCGGATCAGCTCAGCTCCAGAGATTGCAGCCACTTGGGGAGTGGACCAGCAGATAAAAGATCTTTCTCTGTCTCTTCTCTCTCTGCGAATCTGACTTTCCAATAAAAATAAATACAATTTTTTAATTTTTTAAATTTTCCTAAATAAGGCTTCTCATTTTCCATTCTTTTCTCATGATGTTTCAGGCCATAAAAATGAAATGTACATGGACTAACACACAAATAATTCTAATTTCTCATGAGCTATTGTCTTCATTAAATGCACTAGAATATCAGAACTCTAATAATTCTGTCACATAATTCATGCCTCTCATTATAATTTATGTAGAATAACACTGTCCTTTTGCTAAGGATGTATTGTGTGACACTCAGAGTATTTCAAGCAGATTATTTTGCATATTACCTTTTACCTGACCAGGCAATCCATGTGAATAATTTTTGCATAATGTAAATTTTCATTCAAGAATGCAGGTAGCAGACAATACAGAATATTGATAAAGATGTGGAGACATTGGAAATGTTGCACACTACTAACTGGCAAGTAAACTAGTACAAAGCAACACGGTGATTCCTCAAATAATTTTTTAAAGATTTATTTTCTTTTTATTGCAAAGTCAGATATACAGAGAGGATGAGAGAGAGGAAAGTCTGTGGCCATTGATTCACTCGCTAAGTGGCTGCAATGGCCAGTGCTATGCCAATTTGAAACCAGGAGCCTGGAGCTTCATCCAGGTCTCCCACATGGGTGCAGGGTCCCAAGGTTCTGGGCTGTACACTACTACTTTCCCAGGCCACAAGCAGGAAGCTGGATGGGAAGTGGGGCCGTTGGGATCAGAACCGGCACCCATAGGGGATCCTGGCGCATACAAGGTGAGAACTTTAGCCACTAGTCAATTCTCTGAACCTTCTTCAAGTAATTTTTAAAAAAGAATTACTATATGAACCAACAATCCCAACTCTAATTATATACCAAAAGCAACTAAAAGCAATATCTAAAAAATACTGGAAAACTCCATTTTCACAGCAACCTAAGTCCTAAATGACACAAGCAAAGGTAACTCAAATGCCCATCAATGAAAAACAATCAGCCAGAAATAGCATGCTTATTACAGAATATAATTCATCCTTACATGGTAATCAACAACGATGGACACTGAGTCATCACGCCAAGTCAAATAATCACTAACAGGAAATGCAATCTGATTCATCTGATGAGGCATCTTGGTAGTAAAATTCATGAAAAGGAAAAGTAGGGTGGTTATTACCATGTAGGTGGCTAAAATGGTGGAGTTGTTTAATGAGCAGAGAAGTTCAGTTTCCCAAGAGAAAAGATTCTGAAGATCTATTTGGTCTAGCAGTTAAGATCACATTTGGGGAACTGGCGCGGTGGCCTAGCGGCTAAAGTCCTTGCCTTGAACACACCGGGATCCCATATGGGTGCCGGTTCTAATCCCAGCAGCCCTGTTTCCCATCCAGCTCCCTGCTTGTGACCTGGGAAAGCAGTCAAGGACGGCCCTAAGCCTTGGGACCCTGCACCCATGTGGGAGACCTGGATGGAGCTCCTGGCTCCTGGTTTCACATTGGCATAGCACTGGCCATTGCAGCCACTTAGGGAGTGAATCATTGCATGGATGATCTTCCTCTCTGTATCTCCTCCTCTCTGTATATCTGAGTTTGAAATAAATAAATAAATAAATCTTTAAAAAAAAAAAAAGATCACATTTGGGGCACCCACATCTCATTTTGGAATGTCTGGTTGAAGTCTCATCTCTGCTCCTAATTCTGCTTTCCATTCATGTGAAGCCTACAGACAAGTGATGGCCTAAGTAAACAGGTCTCTGCCATTCCCATAGGACACCAGGATGGATGTCCTGACTCAGCTTTGGTTTGGTCCAGTCCTGTCTTTGGAAGACATTTGGAGAATCTCTCTCTCTCTCTCTCACTCTCGCTCTCTCCACTGAAATTTATAAATAATTAGATAAGCAACAATGCAAACTTACTTACCAGTACATTTAAAAAATGGCTGTGATGGTGTAATGTAACTCTAAAATCCTACCCTTCAATGTCACAATTAGGACATAGAGCATTTGAAGGGTAATTAGAATTGCATAAATTAATCTGGGTGGAGTCATCATGAGTGAGTTAAGTGCCTTTGTAAACATCATTAAAGAATTTGCTGCCCCTCTCTGCTCTCTGCTCGTGTGTATACAAAAAGAAACAGGTTCTTTATCATAATTCAAACCTATTGGCATTGTCATCTCAGACTTCCAGCCTCTAGCACTGTGAGAAATAAATGTCCTTAGTTGAAAGGCAGAGTGAAAAGAAGTCAAGGAGAGAGAGAGAGAGATTTTCCACCTGCTGGCTGGTTTCAGTAATGCCTACAACAGTAACAACTAGGCCAAGTCAAACACAAGAGCTACAAATTCCATCCAGACACAGTCCAACGCACCGCAAAGTCTACCCTAAGAAACAGAGTTCTGTTTAGCAGCCATCCAGTCTACAGTGTGTTGCTATAGCAGCCGAAATTGAGGAAGACAGAAGAAAAACTGTGTATGTTTTATATAAAAATATTGTTTTCTCCTTCTTTATTTGGCAAAGGGAGAAGGAGAGAGAGAGAGATTCCACCCACTGGTTCACCTCCCAAATGTCACAAGAGCCTTGCTGTCTGCAGATCAACTCCCAAACAGCTCTAGACCAGGACTGAAGTGGGCGCCGGCAATGTAATCCAGGGCTCCAGCATGATTGGCAAGAACCTGACTCCATGGTCATCATCGCTGCTTTCTCAGGTCACATACGCAACAAAACGGAGTCAAGATTAAGAGTCTGGACTCCAACACATCTGTCCACCTTGTCTCCTGCTAATCTGCCTGCTGTTGGCACAGCCCACACCCCCAGCTGTCCAGCCCTCAGAGTGCAGAGGGCAGGTCTGCCCTCTTCTGCTGTACTACCCAAGAGGTGCCAGACCAAGACAGAGATGGAGAGAGACAGAGAGGAAGGGGAGGTCAGAGGAGTGAGGCTGACATCGGGGGACAGCCAGAGAGGAACAGGCAAAGGACACAACGGAAAACTGTGTATACCCTCTTGGGCAGGGAGTACAGGAAACCACCCAGAGGTAGGTATATGGGCACCCTTTCCAGCTACTTAATCACTAACGCACACCTATGGAATCCATCATGACCGTATATGTGTTTTATGAAAAATGCAATTTAAACCCTAAACATTATCTTGTTTGAATCTCCTAAATTTATGAGTTATCTGGAAATACATAATACATTTAAACATTATAAAAAAAATCTCTAAGAAATTCACAGTTTTGATAAGGAATAAATAGAAGCAATCGAAGTAGGGAAAGAATGATTTAAATGATGAATAATAAGGTACTTGTTAATAAGTATATGCCTCAGGCTTTACAAGAAAGGAATTGTGTTTTAATGGCAGTGCTAATGAAAGTAACCATATAACTTTTATAGAAATTTTAATTATTTGCCTGTGAAACTAAAGTAATATTTATAGTTGGCTATGATATTGTACTTTAGATAATCTCTTAATAAAAATTTTTCCAATTTCTTTGTAGTTACTTCATTTACATATATTTATATAGATCTGTAAGACAATATTGTTACTATTTGTTATATGATACATATATAAAATGATAAGCCAAGAAACAAGTTTTAATTACTTTGTGGCCTTTCTTTAGTTCCTTTATTGCTTGCTGCATTCTTTCATAAATAAAACATTAGCAAGAAAAGGATAACACACTTGCCCTAAGGAGGCAGAGCTCAAATATTACCATAGCCTTGTAACTGCAGACTACCCATAAACAGCAAGCGAACACCAACAGAAGACTCATTTTGGGGAGACATTTTGAGAGAAAGGAATAAATGATGAGAAAAATCTTATTTTATGGGAATAGGGTAAGGACACGTTTAAACAGACAGAGAAATATTAGCCAGTGTGAAGCAGAGAGGGCATGTTCCAAGCAATAGGAGAGCACAGAACAACAGAGGGGTACCCGGAGACTGACAGACACAGGAAAGCAGCAAAAACAACGGTGTGATGTTGTAGTGAATGGTACCCTTACAGCATTCAGCAAACGGTGATCTGATGCCATCGGCAGCCAGAATTCCACCAGCAACAAGGTACAAAGGGACTTTTATCAGGAGCTCTGGATGTGAACCCAAAGAACTGCTTGTCCTGCAGCTCTATTTGATTTGACCAGGAGCGAGACAGAGCAGCAGGTCCCAGATAGGTGATACGGGAACAGGGTGGATTTCACAGCCTAATCCACCTCCTAGAGCCAAATTAGGTGCCATTTTGTTAAGGAAGCAGGGGCTATAGGGCAGGACTGCACATGCACAGACATGGGAGTGAACTCATTTCTGGCTCAGTGAACTGCAGCAGCGTGGCATCCTACAGGTTACACCCAAGGCAAGTCCAGGTAGCCCTCAGACCTGGCAGCCAGCAGACCCAGAGTTTTAGTAGTGGCACATCAGGTACCATCAGACAACACTGAGTTGCACATGTGCTGAGCTCAGCGAGAACTCACAGAGCTCAGTGTGTTGCAATGGTCCCACAGGAAAATAATACTGACTATGGCAATGTATGGGTCAAAACAGGTCCGAGTGGCCCTGAGACCAAATAGCCAACAGGTTCCGGCAAGATCAGCACCACCAACAACCTAGCTATATAGGACACCTGGTATCTCCCTAATCTGGGACCTACTTCAACCGGAAGTGGGAGAAAGGTAGTACAGACAACAGTGCAGCCTCAGCATACCACAGGGGGTGGAGACTGGTGAGCCAGGAGCTGGGGCTATGGAGAACATGGTAGAAATCTAACATAAGAATTCATTCGTGGAACTCCCTGGAAGGAGTGGCACAAGTGACTACAAACAAAGAGCTGTGTACCAACTACAATAAGTAAAATCGAACTGTATACCTGTGGGTGACGGATCTTAGGAACCTGCCCCAAAGAGAAGACTCTGATAATCAGAAGCACAATGACCAAGAGTAAATGAAGAGACAGAGGCACAATGAATATTACTGAAGACTCCGCTGCAAAGGAGCAAAACCCTATGCCAACTTAAGAGTTAATTGAGGAAGACATCAAGAAAAACAGGGATACAGAATTCAAAACACTTGTTATAAAACTTCTTATCAGGCCCAGCGTGATAACGTAGTGGTTAAAGTCCTCGCCTTGAACTCGCCCGGGGTTCCCATATGGGCTCCAGTTCTAATCCCAGTAGTCCCAGTTCTCATCCATCTCCCTGCCTGTGGTCTGAGAAAGCAGTCGAGGACGGCCCAAAGACTTGGGACCCTGCACCCGAGGGGGAGACTCGGAAGAGCTCCTGGATCCTGGCTTCAGACTGGCTCGGCTACAGCTGTTGCGCCCGCTTGGGGAGTGACCCATCAGATGGAAGATCTTCCTCTCTGTCTCTCCTCCTCTCTGTATATCTGCCTTTCTAATAAAAATAAATAAATCTTTGAAAAAAAAGTCTTATCAACAATGAGAAGCATGTAAAGCAGGCATTTAAGGAATTTAAGGAACATGTCACACTGGAATAGCACCCACCAAAACCAAAGGCAAATGTGAAGAACATCCCAGTAAAATAACAACAGAAGACTAAATCAATGAACGACCCATTGCGAAAATGACAGAATCAAATTACCACCTGTTTGTAATAATCCTGAATATAAATGGCTTAAACTCATCAATCGAATGTCATAGATGAGTAGACTGGACTGAAAAACAAAACCCATCTATTTGTTGTCTACAGGAGACTCATCTCACCAACAAAGATCAGCAGAAACTATACCTCATGGATTTTGCTTTTTTTGTTAGTTTCATCTCTTCAAAACACTTTCCTCTGATTAAATTCTTCAATGACTCATATCATACCAAAGCATCATTTCCTTCAAGAAGGTTCTTGATTTTCTTTTTCATTTCTTCAACCACACATTAGTCATTCAGTAGCATGTTATTTAACTTTGTGGTGTTGTTAAATTCTTTTTTTTTTCTTCCTGTTGCTCATTTTGTTTTGTGGCTTCTCATTTAAGGGAATGTATATAATTGTGGAGACCATAATATCTAGCAGCATGTTATTTAACTTCATGGCTTTGTAAATTTCTGTTTTTTCTTCCTGTTGTTGATTTTGTATGATGGCTTTTCATTTAAGGGGATTTATAGGAGCTGTGTAATTGATACTATCATATCCAGATGTGAGGAAACAATGCAGTATGCATCTCTACTTCCAGACAAAGACAGACTCCCAATGAAACTGTTTGCTATATCTTCACAATAGGATGCTGGACTCTCTGCCATTGTTCATGCCCGCAATGATGGACATATGATTCCACCTGCTATGCTGTCATTCTGTACTGGTGCCAGTTCAAATCTCAGCTACTGTATTTTCATTCCAGCTCCATGCTTATCACTGGGGAAGCAAAATAGGCTGGCCCAATTCCTTGGGCCCCGGAACCCAACTGGGAGTCAAGAAAGCAGCTCTTTGTTCCCAGCTTCAGACTGGCTCACCTCTGGCCCCTGAGGCCATTTGTAGAGTGAATCAGCTGATGGAAGTTCTCCATCTCTCCTTCTCATCTGTTACTCTGCCTTTCAAATAAAAATAAGTACATCTTTTGAAAAAAGGGTGATTACCCCAATCAAGTCACTTGTTACTAACTTCTTACAACTAATAGTTTGCTACTAGGCATGAGTAAACTTATTGTGAGCTGAACTAGAGCCTCCAAATTCACATACTGAAATTCTAATTCAAGTATCTCAAAATGTTACTGTTCGGGGGATACTTTATGTAAATAACTCAGTTACAGTGAGGTCATCATGGTAGGCCCTGATCCATTATGACAAGCGTCCTTATGAAAAGAGCAAATTCGGACACAGAGAGATCACGTGAAAACCCAGGAAGAAGACAGTCACCTACTAGTCAGGGTGACAGTACTCCTAAAAGGCAAACCTTGCCAATTTCTGCTGCTTACGTCTGTCCTCTACAATCATGAGACAGCTTGCGTAGTTTAAGTCATCCAGTTTGTGGTATTTTGTTATGGCAGCACTAGCCATTTAATACAAAAGCTCAATAATCCCACATCCTTAAATAAAATTAAATTTTTAAACTGTGTACCTTTATGAGATGTTACATTATATCAAAGGTCAAGACACACACACGCAGGAATGGGACTCACAGTTTCCTGGTATACAGTCAACTTCAGGCATGTGTGAAATGAGAAGCCTTATGTGATTGACCCCCATGAAGGAGGTCAAGAAAAGACAGGCAGGCTATTAAAGATGGGCTGTGCAATAACGAGTGTAAATGTATGTAAGTTCTTAAAGCAATAATTCAGGTATAAAAAATATAATATGTAACTAATACTTTGGATATGGTTAGAATATACTCATGAAAATATTAATCCAAGTTAGCTGGAATTAAAGATTGCTTCTAGATAAAAGACCAAATGAATTTATTCCAATTAGTACATAATTTTATAAAATAAATATCTAATTAATTTTCATCCAGCATTTTTCTGAACTCTAATGCTCACTTACTAAAAGAATTGTATCCTCTTTTATCTTGATTAAAATGATTTTCCTCACTCTTTTCATATAGGCAATGCAGTTAATGTTACAAGGAGCATTTACCAGTGTTAAAACTTGATAGCTCTTGATACCTTGAGCAGTTTTGTAGATTTCAGTTCTGCGTTTTATTCTCGTTTCTGTTTTCATTTTAAGAACAGGAATACAGAAAGAGGGAGAGAGTCAGACAGACAGAAACTGAAACAGACACACAAAGCTCCCATCACCTGCCTCAACTCCTCAATTCCCATAATGGTCATGTCTAAGCTAGGCTGAAACCAGGCACTGAAAACTCACAGGTCTCCCACATGTGTGGCTTGAACCCAATTATGAGCCATCAGTGCCGTCTCCCATGATACACATGAACAGGAAGCTAGAATCAGGAGGAGAATCAAATTCAAACCCGAGCACTTGGATGGTACAGTATGCGCTCAGCCCAACCTGTGACTCAAACACTAAGTCAAAGCTTACCTCTCTACTTTACTTTATAGAAGCATAAAAGTCAAAGGGGATGTTGATTTGAAATAGTTTAATTTTATCTTTACATCAAATATTTTAAAAAACTCTCTTAAACTTCTGTTACACCAATATTTGACAATTCCTTTAGGCCCTTTTCATGTAAACTCCTGAGGCATACACACAAACACATGCTTAAAATATTGGGATTGTATTAGTATACCTATTCTATTCTTATACAAATTTTATCAACAACAGTATAAAAAATATACTTCAAATCCAAAAATATATGGGACATGTCTTACAGAAGATCCAGTGCTCCCAAAGTTTTAATACTTAAAACTCTCCTGCCAAGCCCATTTTCAACATTATCACTGGCACAGTGATGGTTATCCAGTTAAGATTTTTCTAGCTATTTTTTCACTTTTCATTTCCACTCTCTTTTTAAATTTTTTTTATTAATTATTTTGCATTATGTGACAGTTTCATAGGCTCTGGGAATTCCTCCCACCCTACCCAACGCCCCTCCCCCCTGGTGGGTTCCTCCACCTCATTGCAGTATTACAGTTCAAATTCAATCAAGATTCTTTCTTTGCAAACATATACCAAGCATAGAGTCCAGCTATTTATTGTCCAGATGGGTTGAACAGTTTCTTGGGGAGACTATTTCTGGTCTGAAGTTAAAGCTGGTAGAATATCATCCCAGTCAATTAAGAGTCCCAATATAACATCAACAGCAATTTGCAACATTATGGAATTGACATGGTTTTGAGTAACCAGTATGTTAAAAAAAATGCAAGTTCTTAACCACATCCTATGATTAGTTCATTGACATTTCAATTTTAGTTTATATACAGGACCGGCTGCTATATACCTTAAAATGGCTATAGGGTACTATTAAGCTGTCTTGTGTCTATTTCATTTTAGTATTTAGCCATTTGTTGTGTTGAAGTATGATTTGCTGATCTTGGCAGATTTTAGGATAATCTAGACTGGCTTGTAACTCTAACAAGACATTTGTCGACAATTAAGGTGCAAAACATGTTTTTTGGCGGGGGTGTGCAGGAAAATCCTCAATACCATGGTGAGGAGTGACTAATCTTTGTGTCCCACCCAGCGAGGCATGAGCCAATCCACGCCAACTCTTTCCTGTCACTCTTTATCACCAGAAATTGAAGGTTCAACTTGAAAACATTTTTAAGTATTCAAAAATGAAAATAACATCATCAAATTGAAAATGTATAGCAAAACAATTACTTTGAAGTCAACTTTAATAAGTACACTTTAAATTGAGTGGTTATAATTTTTTTCCAATCAAAAAACATCCTTTGTCACCTCACACTGAGAATAAAAATGTTCTCAAGGAAGAGAGCGGGCTGAATCCAGCTGTCCCTTCCTCATTCTTCCTTAAAAGTTCCCAGTGCTTCTTAGAAGCGTGTTTCAGGACTGTGGACTCTCTTCTCACTGAACACATGCCTCTTGAGTGATTTTATTACCAGCATTTTATTTTCTTAAAGCAGGCCTATGTTATCTGCTAGAACTAAAATCATTGGACTCACAAGCTTACAGTTCAGTTTGTACATTTTTAAATAATTTTGTAAAATCCAGTCACTTCAGCAAATACATCATTTGCCAACAAATCTTTATTTTGAGATATCTGTACCATACTATGCTTGCAAATTAGGACCGAATCTTTCTGCACACAACTACGAGAAATCCAGGGAATTCCTGTTGACACTTGCCGGACTCGAATGAACACGTGATAGCCTGTACTTGAGTCCATCCCATGTTTCAGAATCTGTGTCTCCTCTTCATTCAGAACTCTCCTTCTCTAACAAAAATATTAAATGCCGATAATTACAAGCAGGCAATTAATTCTTATAAATGATTGCTGTCACACAAACATTGCATCACTTTCACCTATAAACACTATTGCCTAAAGACAGTTGTCCAGAGTTTCTAAGTACCAACTGTGTGAGTTCTGCTAGTGTGTGTCAGATTTGACATGTGTGTTGATCCCACCGCACTGGATGTCTTTCAGTAGCTGGTTCTCCTGCTGTGTCCAAGTTGAGTTCCTCCGTGTCTAATTCTAACAGCATCATCAACAGCTTGATACTACTGTCTCAAGGCTTCTACCTACCCTTTTAGCAACTTTTTGCTTTAAAAAGACACAGTGTGGGTAGAGACTGACCAGACTTTCACAGGCTTGTAGCTGCGAAACATTTTCCAGGCTTCCTTGTACTTATGTTTAACAATCTGATTGAGTAACAGCCAATTAAATGTTAATGGCAGTAATGGACGGTTCTTCAGCTTAGCCTATGATCATTCTCACTTGTGTAATTCTTTATGTTCTCTTTTCCCATCTCCCAGCTTGAGTCACATAATCACATCAGCCTGGAGAGTCAGAAATTGAAAATGATGGAAACTCAAAAGGAACCCAGTTGTAGAATAAAGCACTCCCTATCTTGAAACACCTATTTGAATCATTAACATTTACTAGATATGTGCATCATATTGATCCGCTGGCACTTTGTAATCATTATGTCAACAGTGGTATTATACAAACCACAGAAATTACTATCAGGCATGATATGAGCTTCTGGCCAGACTGCAGTCAAAAAAGGAATCTAGGAAGACTTTAGGACCCTAACTTGAATCAATTTAAAAAGGGATTTTCAATGCAAGGATCTGGTCCAGAAGAGAAAAATTAAAAAGAATTAGCTTTAGACATGTGGACGCGGTAAGTAATGACTTTGAAGTGATAATTTACTGCCCTTAATGAGCATGTTTGTTGTTTTATAGCCTTATATTCCATGAAAATCTATTCTCTGAAGCAGTTTTCAGGCAGTCTTGTTACTGTGAAAATAGAGGCAGAATATATGCTTAGGATTATCATTAGCTAACTAAACACTAGTTATGTTCACAGGAACAAAGAAATATGGGTAAAATAAGATGAAACATATCAAATTATGTATGACATTAGTTTCAGCTCTCAACTCCCTATTTCAGCCATTTTCCAGGTTATTCCAGAGGATGTGTTATTGATCTTCTGAATCGTGCTCATCCCAGATCTGCATTGCTTTCTGATGGGTCACAGCTATGTACTAACTTTTCTTGTTGAAAAATCATGTTGACAGCAGAGTAACTGCAAAACAGCATTAAAGAATCTAAAGAGCACGTCTGATCCTGCATGACAGGAAAGCGCTGTGATGAGAACAACCCACTTCTCAAACTAGAGAATGGCGCTCAGATGAAACCACAACACATCAAATCCCTGCTATGAAGACTCTGCACTCTCTCTCTCACTCGTTTTCAAATTATAAATAAATATTTGAGTTTAACTACCTTGTGTGCTAAATGGCTAAACAACAGTAAGATGTTGCTCTGAATTTCATGAGACATGCTTATTCCTTTTGTCAAAAGCAACCGGAAGCAATAATACGCAGGGCGAGGTCTGTGGGAAGGCGCACAGCTTCCACATCCTTTCCAGAACCACTCTCCAAATATCTCCTTGAATTCATCAATGCTGAAGCCCTTAAACCCCATCCTTCCGAGTTCTGGCGACACTCATAAACAGGCCAGCTTGAGTGCATCATCAGAGATCAGTGATCAGTTAAATCTTCAGTGTCTCTCCTACTCCTAGAAGGCAGAGGAAGGCCCTGAAGGTTCCAGTCCTGGAATCACAGAAGTTGTTCTCCTGGCAAGCAGCCCCAATACTCAGGAGCTCACCAAGAGTCAGCTCATTAGAAAAAAAGACGTTCTTATTACCCAGGAAATTCCAGCGGATTTAGGAGCTCTGTGCCCAGTGCTTCTAGCACTCAAGAAATTACAAAAGGCATTAGGGGCTTTGTGGGAGGAACTAGAATCAAGGCCCAAATATTAGAACAAAAGATTATCTTAGCACCCCTCTCAGCAAAGGTTTTAGGAGCTCTGTCTCAGGAAATAGGCAGAGATCAATCACACGCTTCTTGTATTATACTGTCTTAAGACCAGGCCCAATTTCATGATGCTATGTTAGACAACATTGCAATCCTAGCTAAAAAAAATTTAGATACTTTTACTAGAACACAATTATTCCTAAAACTAATATTCTGAAATAACCATAAATAGATAAACACACATAAAGAATCTTCATAAATTATTATGAAAAAAATGGGCATGGATTACAAAATATTTTGCACGCAAATAAGCTTACTTTTTAGTCTATTCTCCAAAACATTCTGGAAGTACTCTCACATATACAGACATAACACATGACATACATTCAAGAAAGACTACAACAGAAAATAGCCATCTTTTCACAGGACTCGCTTCCCTTTTCTTCATGGTTTCACAGCTGGAGAGCATTTACCAGCCTCACCAAGAGTTCTGAACAGCCAGGTGACTGAATTTTCAAAAATGGAACATAGCAGAACTAAAGCGTTGCTGGGCCACTGGGTCGTTTTCACATCCTATCCTCCAAGTCCTCTTCCTGATTAGGGCTTGAGGTGAACAACTTCAGTATTCTTGGAAACCATTTGTGGAAAATGGTGGAGTCACAAGGTATGAAAAGTCTCCATCTCAGTCCGAATCACCACGCAGAGGTGACCCACCCGCTGACTAGTAATATACACTGGTTGGAAATAAACACATCTCTGTTAAATCACTGGGAATTTGGAAAAGGCCTACTACAGCCATTGCCACCACCAAAGTAACGGACAGGTTCAGGCTCATTGGTAGGGAACAACCGAAGAGCAATTCTTTCTTGTATTCTCCTCAGCCATGTCCTTCATTTTTTTTGTTTGTTTCTTGTTTGGTTCATTGGTGGTGGTGGTGGTAGTAGTAGTAGATTTTTAAATACATATTTATTTTTCGTGAAAAGGCAGATTTTACAGAGAGAAGAAGAGACAGAAAGAGAAAGATCTTCCATCCACCAGTTCACTCCCCAAACGGCTGCAATGGCCAGAGCTGAGCCATTCCAAAGTTAAAACCCAGGACTTTCTTCCAGGTCTCCCACATGGGTCCTGGGTTCCAGAGACTTGAGCCATCCTCTGCTCCTTTCCCAGGCCACCAGCTGGATAGGAAGTGGAGTGGGCAATCCACTAATAGGCCCATATCAGATGCCAATACTTGAAGGTGGAGGATAAGCTTATTGAGCTGCAGAGCTGGCCACCAATCATCCTTTGTATGCAGTACACCGAATAACAACGTAGGAAAGTAGTACCACTCCATTTGACACACTTATTCAAATAGACAATTTTAGATTTCTTTTTGTGGTCTGCCCAATGAAACAGAGGGTAGCACTTAGTGATATCCACTGCAATCCTCTTAGTTGCTCCCTCTTGCAATCAAACACAAATTGCTTGTATCTAGTAACACGAGGCGTCTCCAACTCCTTGCCAGAGTAGACTGCAACTTATAGATACCCTTCTACTTTTGGAGAAAGAAGGAATTAAAATAAATTTATGACAGAAAAACATAAAATTCGACAAGGAAAACACAGCTCCTTAAATGGCAGGCCAATTCTAAGCTGCCAAAATCCACTGAGCAGTTAAGGAAAAGCTAACATCTGGTAAGTTCTATAAAGAGCTGTCGGCCTTGGGTCAGGGGTATATGCACACTTGCCCTGTAAGTGAGTGCATACGGGAGTTTCTGTTTGTTGCCATGGCAAACTGTGTGCAAGATGAATTAAAAATTAATAGTCACTGAAAAATAGTCCAAAACGCCTAGATCTAAGATTTCTGACATATTCATCATTACTTCATGAGTCGATAGATTTTGGAAAAAATGGTGCATGAAGAGACCTAGCAGAATCCAAACCTTCTTCCGGTTATCTGGTGCTGGACTACATCCTTTGAAAGGAAATTCAACCATTTCTGTGAAAGCATGGCACCTCCAAACAGCCAGTGCTGCTGTCTTTCTTATGCTCTACCAGCAAAGAGCCAAGGAAACAAAGCTGTTTTAGTCACCATCTTTCACAATCTTTGCATCAGGAAGAGAATCCAAACTAACCAAGCCTTCTGTTAGCTTTCTGGTAAAGACAGCCCACAATTACTGGTGGCTTTCTGTGCCTTTAACTTTAACCGTATTAGCCAAGAATAATTAGCAATGGTCTGAAAGGAATTTGATTTTTTTAAGGCAACAATTCACACTTAGCATTTATGCAAATGTGGGTAATTTAAATGTATGAGATGATTAAGAAAGAATCTTCTCTTTAATTCCCCAAGAGTGTGCATCTTCTTTTCTCTTTATGCAAATGTCTAGGATAGTATGTTCTTTGATTCTTTTCTTAGATCACCACACAGCTTCAAAATAAAGCATTGTATCTATATACAATGGGATCAGCATCCTGGCTACTGCTGCAGATGATGCTCTACAGACACAGCATTTCAACTGTTTGCGAATGGTGACATGCTTACCTGGAGAACGAAGAAAACCATAAAGGCAGGTATCTATGGAAACTCTTCAGGATAATTTGTCAAGGCTGATAAATGCAGTGCCTGCATCTAAACCCTGAAGTGCCTCACTGCTTTGTGCCCTTGCATCAATTAACATTTAATTTGACTTTTTAACAACCTCACTTATCACTAGTTTTTTCATGCCTATGAAGCTAACAAATGTTAGCTTTTCAAAGCTGACAGTTTGTGATTACTTATAACCAACACAATTTGAGGGTAATGCAGTATGAGATTAATGGACCACAGGGATGATACAGTCAGAGAGCATGCAATAAAAAGAGATCAAATGCACTCCTGTTGAAAGCTTCCTTTGAATAAATAAATTTCAAAACTTGTTTAGACAATGTTAAGAAGGAAAACTTCATTCTCATTATATTAATTAACAGAATTTCTAAATTTTATACTTGAGAGGGGATTTAAGGGCCTTGTTTTAAAGAGTCATCTACCAAGTAACACCTCTGATGTTGCTAATGGAAAGGAAAATGTGTCGAGAAAATGTTTGACGATAAAACATGAAAAAAACAATGAGTTAAGATTCACATTAATAAAATAGCGCCATAACTTTGCTGCGAGAGAAAGCAATAGGTTTGAAATTTCAAGGTACACATAATAAAATATTTGTTGCTTTGGTGTTTAAGAAGCACACTGAGGTACCAACTGCATTCAATTGCAAAAACAATTGCAACTGAATTAGCTACTGCCTGGAAGGAGCCACTCACTATGTTTTCAAGGATGCTCACGGAATTTTATGCTTTCAAAGGAAATGTTCACGGTAGCTCCATTTGCAGTTTTCTTTAAAAATTGATGAAAATGAATTTCAATAAAACATCCTACCGGTTTTCACAAGGTGATCAATCAGTTCTAGTGCTAAGGTTTCCTAAAACAAGTCTTTAGCCGCTCCATAAACAGGGGCAAATCCCATAGGTATCGCCAGCACAGCACAAAAATCTTCTCGTAACCTGGCTTTCCTTTCTTTCTTTACTCATACTTTTCTTGATGTTTCCCTTCCTTCCTGCCAGCCTTCCTTCTTTCCTTCATTCTTTCTTTCCTTTGTTCCTGCTTTCTTTCTTTTTTTAAAGATTTATTTTAATTTCATTGCAAAGTCAGATATACAGAGAGAAGGAGAGACAGAGAAGATCTTCCATCCACTGATTCACTCCCCAAGTGACCACAACGCCCAGTACTGTGCCGACCTGAAGCCGGGAGCCAGGAGCTCTTCTGGGTCTCCCACGCAGGTGTAGAGTCCCAAGGTTTTGGGCCATCCTCAACTTTTTTCCCAGGCCACAAGCAGGGAGCTAGATGGGAAGCGGGGTCGCCGGGAGTAGAATCGGCTACCATATGGGATCCTGGCGTGTTCAAGGCGAGGACTTTAGCCACTAGGCAGTCGTGCCGGGCCCGTTTCTTTCTTTCTTTCTTTCTCTTTCTTTCTTTCTTTCTTTCTTTCTTTCTTTCTTTCTTTCTTTCTTTCTTTCTTTCTTTCTTTCTTTCCTTCCTTCCTTCCTTCCTTCCTTCCTTCCTTCCTTCCTTCCTTCCTTCCTTCCTTCCTTCCCTTTTTTTTTTTGTTTAATTAGTCTATGTCTCAGTTGACCACAGACAACGTGACAGTAGGTGATTTGCCCGTCTGTATATCAACACTGAAGAATCAGTGTCCTGTTTAGACTCATGCTGGAGTTCTCTGAATACACATAATTGTGAAAATCTGAGTCTGGCACGATAGTGTAGTGATTAAAGTCCTCGCCTTGAACGCACCAGGATCCCATATGGTCGCAGGTTCTAATCCCGGTGACCCCGCTTCCCATCCAGCTTCCTGCCTGTGGCCTGGGAGGGCAGTCGAGGACGGCCCAAAGCCTTGGGACCGTGTACCCGCGTGGGAGACCTGGAAGAGCTCATGGCTCCTGGCTTGGGATCAGCGTAACACCGGCCATTGAGGTCACTTGGGGAGTGAACCATTGGACAGATCTTCCTCTCTGCCTCTTCTCTCTATATATCTGCCTCTTCTCTCTATATATCCGCCTTTCCAATAAAATAAATAAATAAATCTTTTTAAAAATTGTGAAAATCCAAGGTAAATTACTGAAATTGATTCATAGAGTTTTTCCTTTCAAATCAAATATTTTACATAAAGTGATTTATCTGAGACCCTAGGAAATTCTAGAAATTTCCCTACAGATGCTATTTCCAATTTTTCCCATCATATTTTCAATCACATATTTTATCAAAAATTGCTGAAATAAATTTAATGAAACTCCAGAAATTAAGATGCATTTTGACTTTCTAGACTTCTTTCCAAACTTGACGGATGGAGAGAAACCACAGGCTATCAAAGCACCAGATTCCTGTGCTGGGAAGACGTTCCCTTCCATTTTCTCTGTTTCATTCTCTTTCTCTCTCTCAGTCTGACTCTACCTCTCTGCAACTCTGCCTTTCAATTAAATCAGTATGGGTTTTAAAAAGAAGGTGGAATTAGTTCAGTGATTTATTCTGCATACATGTCAAAACTAGTGTCACAATGAGAAAAGGCTAGTCAAAAACTAGTGTCAAAACTAGTGTCACAAAGGCGCTTGGATATCATCCAGCTATCTACACATTTGCAATCACATTTCTTTATAGGAAATCAACGAAGTTAATAACAGCATGTTCGATTTTTTTTATTATTATTCATCAAGACTCATCCAATTAACATTAGCTTTTCAAAGCCTTTCCATGACTTCTCTTTCCAAAGTTCTGGAGCTTTCATCTAGGAGATTCTAGTTAATTCTAATCAGTTATTTCCATGCACTGATACAGGTCCATCTATGTAAGATTCTACATTTTCACAGAAAAAAAGAAAAAAATGAAGTTTCCAGTGTCATGAAATATATCTCTCTTTAGACCAAAAAAAGATGTGAGCTTTGAAGGAAAACAAACTAATTTGCAAAATGTTTGCAATCCCTTGGCCAATTTAATGTTATTCATTCCCAGAAAACTAGGATTCTCAACAAGAAATGGTTATCATTTATAACTACCAAGGAAATACCACCAACTCTATAATCAACCACAACATTTGAGGAAAAGCATGAAGTCTTACCAAACCTACACAGATAAAAGGTAACTTCTGAGTTATAGAAGGAAAACTTTCAGTAAGTGAGTGAAGTGTACTTATCTGTAATTAATATAGCTGATGACTTGAGGGTATTACAAGAAGGAAAAGGAAAGTGATATGGGAAAAGAAAAAGAGAACTAAGAATAATAAAAGAGGTGATTATGAATAAGAAACAATGGGAATGTTGGAAACTATTTTTAACTTTTTCCTAACACAGGATATATAGATTGCCTAAATAGCTGAGAAGTTTAGGTTTAATATAAAGTACTTGAGGGCCTGGCGTGGTAGCCCAGTGGCTAAAGTCCTCATGCGCCAGGATCCCGTATGGGCACTGGTTCTAATCCCAGCAGTCCTGCTTCCCATCCAACTCCTGCTTGTGGCCTGGGAAAGCAGTTGAAGACGGTCCAATGCCTTGGGACCCTGCACCCGTATGGGAGACCTGGAAGAGTCTCCTGGCTGCTGGCTTCAGATTGGCTCAACTCCGGCCATTGCAGCCACTAAGGTAGTGAATCATCGGACAGAAGACCTTCTGCTCTGTCTCTTCTCCTCTCTGCTTTTCCAATAAAAATAATACATCTGCTATATCTGATTTTCCACTAAAAATAATAAATCTTTAATATATATATATATAACCATATATATATGGTACCTGAACACAAACATGCAATAATCATTAAAAACAAATCAAAATATAAAAAATTGTAAAGTCTGTAAAATAAATATTAAGAATTGAGGGAATCATTTCTCAAAGGCCTTCAATAAAACTAATAGGATCTCAGAGGTTGAGAAAAAAGGAGGTATGAAAGAAAATCTCTGATCTTAAAACAGGAAAAACAGGAAAGACTTCCGATGGGAGGACGCCTTGAGGATGAAGAGGTGTACACAGGCAAAGACTCAATTACAAGGATAGCAGAAATTGTTAATACATAATGAAAGACAGGACACGTTGTTTTGAGACTGACATCATTGATTAAGGGATACTAAAACAACACTATGATGCAATCAAAACCAAAGAATGATGCAAATTTATACAATTGGAGTAAGTTTATCACACATTAGTTCTTCTGATATAATTTTGTCACTCAATATTCTTACTTAACCAAAATTAACATTACATACAAATAAAATAAATCATAACTCAAGAATATAGATATACAACATATAAAAGCACTAATAATAAGGATTAAAAAGTATTTTTAAATGCATGGAATATGACATTTCATATAGATTTTTAGCAAGTTTAGGATAAATCGCTAGGAAGATGAGAACACTAGTAAGCAGAAGATAAACAGAAAACATAAGCATAACAAATAGGTAGCATCTAAAATATAGTAGCAATAAGTTAAAAATTACTGATAAACACAATGAGTATTTCTTGGTTGTGTTCCACAATAAAAATGCAGACTTGTCTCATTACATTGGATTCCAAATTTCTAACCAAGTGATAGATTAACAAAAGAACTGATGGTTAAATCAATATTACAGATAGACTGAAAATAGAAATGGGAAAAATGTGTGTGTGTGTGTGTGTACAAATATATACACACACTCTTACATATATATACACATACACACCTTTATGCACACACCATCGCATACATAATTTGACTTTCCTTTTTATATGAGATCCATTTTTTTTGTCTAATTGCTCTGCCTAAAACTTTCACTCCTCTATTAAATAAAAAGTAAGGACAGCAGACCTTCTTATCTAGTTCCATACAGGGAGGAAATGCTTTTAATTTTTCTTCCATTCCATAAAGTGTTGTCCTGTTTACTCTGCGAAGGCATGTTCTTTCTAAGTCTAATTTATTCAGCTCTTATCACGAGTGGCTGTTGAATTCTATTGGCTCATTTTTCATGTATCTTTTGCAGATGATCATGTATTTTTTCTTTCTGTTGATGCAATATATTATTGATTGATTTGTATATTTTGCACTATGTCTATATTGCTGGAATAACTTTCATCTGATCAAGGTGACTGATCCTTTTGGTACTATATTAGAATAGACTTGCTAACAGTTTGAGAGTTTTGCAACTGTATTCATTAGAGATGCGTGCTGTGCCCTTTGGTTTGTGCTCAAGGTATTGCTACCTTCTAGAATGAGATTGTAAGGATTCATTTCTTTTAAGTTTTCTTGGAATGGTTTCAGAAGAATTTGTGTTAGTTCCTTATTAAATTTTGTGGGCAGAACGTGGCAGTGAACCCATCTGATCCCCAACTTTTCTTCTTTGAACCTTTCAAATATTCTCTTTGCAGGCAGTAATATTTATCCACAAATTTGTCCACTTGTACATTTCCTACCTCGTTGGTGTAAAGTTGTTCATGAAACAGTCCTAATGAGCCTTTGTCTTTCTGTGTTATCACTTGTAATATCTGCTTTCTTCATCTCTGATTGTAGATATTCGAGTCCTCTGTCTCATTTTGCTATTCTAGTTAAAGTGTTATTGCGTGTTAGTTTTTTCAAGGAAACAACTCCATTTCATTGTTCTTTCAGTGTTGTTTCTAATCCAGGTATTTCTGCACTAATCTTCTTTCATTCTTTCCAAGGCGCTTGTTGACTCTTACTCTTCCAAATCGTTTAGATGCCGTGTCGAGATTCTTATTAATATCTAATTTCTGGACTGACATACTTATAGCTACAATCCTCCCCACTGACGCTATTTTTTCCCTTCTTTCTCTATGATTTTACAATATTTTGTTTCCATTTTAATTACTTTCAAGAATTTATTTTTCCTTTTGATCTTTTTCAAATACACATTGTTCATTCAGGAGCATATTTTTCAGCCTCCATATATTTGCGTGATTTCTGAGTTTCCTTCCTTTTTGATTTCCAGTTTTAGGCTACTAAGGTCAGAAAAAGAGTGCCTAATATGATTTCATTTTTTTAATTTGTGCATTCATGTTATAGCCAATATATGGCTCTGTGCTGCAGATGGTTTCATGTACCAAGCTGCCAGGGGTTGTACACTGGTAACCAGGGTCCAGAATGTATGGAGAGTGGATACAGACACTCCTCCCACCTGTGCAGTGAATGACGAGGCTTTTATAAGTAATAGTCACCGCCTCAGAGCTTAGGACACAAAATGGAACTTACCCATGTTGTTTGAAGTAAATGCATGCTCCAGCTGAGACAGCATTGGCAGGCCCAAAGCTGGGACTGTGGAATGCAGATTAGGGTCTTCCCAGGTCCCTAAGGTTGAGTATATCTGAGATCAGGTATTGTGCACTCTCAGCCTTGGGCCCTGAGCACTGAGTTGCAGAGGACTTCCTCATGTCCCACAGGCATGAGTAAGGTTGATGCCAGGATATGTGCTTAGCAAACTAGGGTCCTAACCTATGAGTCACAAAGGGGAGTGAGGCTTTTGTACAGGCAGCTCCAGGTCCTGAGCTGCAAAGTATGAGTGGGAACTTACACAATTACCTTCAGACAACAAATGTGATGTTGGGCTGAGGCCTCTGAGCAGCAAGCAAAGGAGCACATCCCCAAGTCCTGTGGAGTGAGTAACGGTGACGTTGAGGCTGTGTGCTGGCTCCCCAGAGCCCTGAGCCTTCAGCTGCAGAAGCGTGCTGCTTTAGATCCTGTGGGCACTAGCAGCTGCCAGCGTGAGTTTGAGTGACATCGTCAGAGTTCACGGGATAAGCATGAAAGCCCTGCACCTTTGGGCCATCTACCCCTATCTGTCCGTGTTGGTTCTAGCGGTTCTGGCAGCATCTGGGCCTGTGTACTGATCCCTGAGAGAACAGAACCTAGCAGCGGCTCTGCTGTGGCAGCTCATGTTTCAGAACTGGGAGCATGCAGTGTGTTTCCCTTTGGGAGCGATGCAGGCATGAAGACCCCAGTCAGCTTACATAACTGTACTCAGCAGTTTGGAGTTTTTTAAACGTTTTTGTTCTTTTTGAGAGACACAGACGCAGAACAAGAGATATAGGTAGACAGAGGAAAAGTTATATCTGCTAGTTCACTTCCAAAAGTTCTGCAACAGCCAGTACCGGTCTAAGCCACACCAGGCATCAGGAATCCATCCTGGTGTACCGCGAGGATAGCAGGGACACAATGACTTGAGCCATCATTTGCTACCTCCCAGAAAGCATTTCAACAGGAGACTAGAACAAGTGGAGCTGTGACTTGAACCCAAGCACTCCAGTATGTCATCGGGTTTCCCAACCAGCATCCGAGACAGCTCAGATTTCGTCTGTGCGGACTGTGGAATTCTCTGATGAGGGCTTTCAGCTTTCACTGATGACAGTGGTTACTGTGCTGTCCGCCTTATCTTCTTCCAGCCTTGTGTAATTGTTCCCTGACCGGGGAGCTGGAGAAAACGGTGGCAGTGTACTTTGTCCTGCTGTCCAAAGTCCAGGTGACTTCTTTCATGAGTTCCTTTCAGTCTCTTAGCGCTGTGATCTTTTTGTGGCCCACCGTAGCAGGGGCAAGTACATGACACCTCGATTCATCGAGCTTGGCTCCTCCAGCATGCCTCTTGTACATTATAAACCATCTTCAGGCTTCTTACAACACCTAATACAATGTAAGCAGTGTATAAGTACACATTGCAGTGTGTTGTTTAGAATAATGACGCAGGTAAGGAGTCTGTGCATTTTCACTACATATAGATTTTTTCTGAATATTTTTCATGGATAGCTGGTTCAATCCACAATTGTGGATCCAGACGTGGAGGGCTATCTGTATACGAGCAAATCCTGCCATCCTGATCTGTCGCTTCTAGCGGAAATTTTCCTATTAAAATATTCCCCTGGCTAAAATGAATGCTAAAGTTGAAGGCTCTGTTCCCTTCTCTCATTTTAACTCCCCGTGTGGAGCTGTAGACTTGGTGTGATGGCAACCATTTTGTGATCACAGATAGAAATCTCACCAAACTAGAGGCAGGCAACAAGCAGCCTGACATCGGAACAGTTCAGCAAACGCTGGAACCACTTTTCTTTTCCTGAAACTGTGGTTAACCTGAACAGAATAAAACTGTGAATCAGTCATCCTTCGCTGAACATCTTATTATAGATGAAAGAATTCAACTGAAGAATCCATTTAATAGGTTTTTATGCAAATTAATTGAAAAAATTCATGTATAGGAAATAAAACAGTGTGTACCACAAAAAAGGTAGAAAATATTAGTTAACACTACAAGCTTTATAAAGTACACATTGGACTGTTTGTCCAGTCTTCATATTTTGAAAACATGATCCCCAACTTTCATTCACTCAACTAATCTGAAGAACAGCTTTCTTCTAACCATATTCAAATTTCAGGAGTGGAAATCAATACCAAACGGAACCAGGTTCCATGCTTAGTCACCATGGTTACATACACTCACTCATCTACCAATTGGCTTGTGAGTACCCTGTGGTAAAAACGTTGGGTAATCAGGTTTAGGCTTATGATAAAAGCCTGTCTAAAAGAATAAGGCCAACACAGACAGCAAAACAGATCAAGTATAAAGAGCCTGATTGCATTTGAGCCAACTTCCTCAGTTCTCATGGTTGCCCTGGTTACCGCCTCACTGGAGTGCGACTACATAGCGCTTCATTCTGTGAACTCTCCCACTGACCCCTAAGCCTGTGAGTCACAATTGAATTTCAGTCACTTATACTATCAGAATTCTGGTTATTACATTGTTCTCTATGAAATCTTACTTCCTTTCACCAAATGGTAATTGTTAATTCTGTTCATCCTACAAAAATCTTTTTTGGTATCCATAATACCTCAGGTACTGTGATAAGCAATGCAGATATAAAAATAAGGAAGCTGTGTTCCCCCATACAGATGAGTATATCAATTACCCAACTGTGTACTAACTACTTGAAAGAACTAAGCAACAAATTCCCATACGGACTGACAACTAAGGCGAGTTTGAGAAGACAATCAGACATTTGTTAGGGAGATTTTCATCAGAAAATTGAATATGCTGTATGTAAAACCTTCATGACTCCATGAGCTATGCAGGCATTCAAACGGAACTAGTAAGAAGCTGATACATGGCTGCAACTAATTTTTTTAAATAATCAGTGTGGTCTAGACATACATACCAAGGAATTATCAGCATATAGATGACATTGGAAGCCATGGAAATGCATTGCATTAAGGCAAGAGGATGTGGAGGATAAAAGAAGTCCAAAGAAATGAACTTGAAAACAAGCAGTGCCTTAATATTCGGTAGAGGAGGGTTCCAAGAGCAGAGTTGTCAACGATTTATAATCAGGGAGATAACAAAGTAAAATTAGTTAGCAGCAAAGCATTTCTTATGAAGTCAACGATGACCCTGCCAACAGTAAGTCCTATTTTAGAATATGACTGCATGTTTTGAAGAATAAAAAAATAAAAGTGAAGATGTGGACATAACTGCAAATTACTGTCATTCCTTTGATAGGTTTGGTTATCAACGCAAGAAGCAAGATGAGGTGGTGCTTCAGATCTTCTGGTTTCCTCATTTCATACAGGAGAGACATTTCAGCATGTATATATGTTTGCAGAATGATTTATCAAAGAAAATCAAAGACGAATCAAAGAAAACAGGGCAATACGTGAGTAAGACGTTAACGCCAACAGAATGACTTCAAACGGGATCCAGTCATCCCTCCACTAAATATTTCCACAATCTACAAGACCTGACCGTACTTGGTTTTTTTATGCTATTCATTGATTTTTCTGTTTCAGACACTCTGATCTCTTTGCTGTCTTCAAGCACGCCAGGCACACTCCGCCCCTAAGTGGATACACATGCTCATATTGCTCTTCAAAACCACTTTTCTGAGTACCTTTAAGCCTTGGTCCTCTACGTCTGTTAGGTCTCTGTCTAGGTGTTACCTTATCAGGGAAGCTTCACAGGAGCACTCCAGTGTGTTTAGCAACAACTCCCTCCTTCCTAGCACTCTCATAGTCTCTCCCTACCTCTCAACATATTCTAACCCACTATAAATCTTCCTATTAGATTATTGTTTGCCTTTCTTACATAAAAATGTAAACTATTCTCTCCAAAACAGAAGTTAGCTTTATTTAAGTATTATATTACCATATCTAGACAGTGACTGAAAATCAATAGCTACTTAAACAAGTGTTGGTTATGCAATTGAATGACTCAAGAAAAGGATGCATCAGAGGATAGATTTTGGATTACAAGAGTGAAACCCAGAAGAATGTCAGATGGGGAGAAAGAAAGGTGTAGAGGGGCCTGAGAGCAGACTTATCAAGAAGTAGAAGAGTTAAAGCCAGTTAAGGATCATGTGTTATGGCCACAATTATGGAGTGCTCATGCTTAAGGTCTCAGAAGGCATCTGGCAGATGGGACACCTGAAGCTCTTTGGGGTTCAGAGACCCAGAAAGTGCTTATTCCCAAGGTGTTGGAGTTTACATGATAATACCTGTGGAAAATTCCACAGGAAATTATTATAGAAATGATTGGTAGTAGAATGAGCGCCTCAGTGGACTTGGACTGTCCAGGGAGGCAGTGTTGATGGCAGGGAGTGAAGATCAGGATGAGGGCAGAGATAGTAGGCAGGTAGCCCTTGTGATCATGGAAGGTCCACAGCCTAAGAAGTTCAATAGCTATAGAGCTGGCCAAACTAACAATCACTGTTTTTTGCTTGGTTTTTTTTGTTTGTTTGTTTGTTTACCACTTTCAGTTGTCTAAAATTTTTTCATAAAAGTTTCATGTAAAAATTATGAGGTAGTCTTTTTGATCCCCATTTAAAATGGAAGCCAAACATAAGGGAGTGTCTGACTCTACTTTTTGACTTTTGTTTGCTGACAGCCTTTAAATCCAATCCGTCTATCTCCCTGTGACTCAGCTGAACAGGCTGACAAGCCTGGATGTCCCCAGCCTTAGTCACAACACGAGATTCAAACCACACACACCTGCGCAAATGCACTGGGCTCTTCATTTTCCCCTAAACCTGATCACAGTGGAACCCAAAGTCTCCTTTGATTGCTTTCAAATGTTGTCTTCTGACAATTTGTGTTGTGCCATTAGTTGTCACATTCTGACATATTATAAATACGCCTGTTTGTCTTTCGTCTCTGTTTCTCCCCTAAAGCAAGTTAAATTCTTTTTTTCCAATACCATATTCCCAATATCTAAACAAAAATATGTACTCAACAGTCACTCACATAATGTTGGTTAGGAAAATGAATGAGAGATTTTGAAGGTCTGCCCCCACTCACTCAAAAGGGCCCAGCTAACGTCTTCACCTTACATTCACCTGGATCCCATATGGGCGCCGGTTCTAATCCTAGCAGCCCCACTTCCCATCCAGCTCCCTGCTTGTGGCCTGGGAAAGCAGTTGAGGATGGCCCAAATCCTTAGGATCCTGCAGCCAAGTGGGAGACCCACAAGAAGCTCCTGGCTTTGAATCAGCTCAGCTTTGGCTGTTGTGGTCACTTGGGGAGTGAATCATCAGATGGAAGATATTCCTCTCTCTCTCTCTCCTCCTCTCTGTATCTGGCTTTCCAATTTAAAAAAATCTTTTTTTTAAAGGCCTTGCATAAATCATGTAGTTTTCATACCCTCTGTGTGTATATGTAACATCATTAGTTTCAAGGTATGATCCATCTTGTTTGTAAATAAATCAGATTTTTCAGCAAAGCTCTCACTGATTTCAGAAAGATGGATTAGTATGTGCTTACACCACGATTTCATCTCCTGTTTATATGTTTAATATTTACTACAATTTACTATCTAGCATAATGTATGTAAACTATCATTCTCCTCAAGATCATTAAGGCTAAAAATTATATGTTACCTTTGTATTTCTTGGAACTTCATATAAGAAATTCCTGATAGATATTTAAACTTTTTAGATGGTATCAGGACAAAATAGTAATTCCTTGTGCATTAAAAGTTTTTGTTTTGAGTGGAAGCCACAAAGATATCCCATTGAATGCCCTCTGTGTCTCCTGGGCTGTCAGGGTTCAGGGCACTGCCCCCACTCCCATATCAGACAGCTGATCACAATATGAAGTCCACTTCTAAAAGACCAATTCCTGCTAAGCTGCTGCATTCCCTGACGAAATTACCAAACAGAAAGCTTATTTGAAGATCTCTGAAAGTTCATTCATTCTCTGAAGGAGCAGTGAGAATGCTCATAAAACTGGCTTAGGATGGGAACCCACCCATATGCTTTATGCTGTTTTTCAGGCAGTTAGTCTAATTAAGCCTCCTAGGCAGGTTAGAGTCCCCCTGTGGAAATTAAATTGAGTTTAAATACAGAATTATCTCAAAATCTGTGAGCTATTGATTGATGCCTCAGTTAATTTTGACATTTGAAGTGGCTTCCTGCTTCTTTTCACTTTAGGGAGATGGGTAATTATGGAAATGACCTTATTAACTCTTTGATGTCACTCATTGGAATTTATAGAGCTTATTATGCCTGAATTCAAAGCCTAGAAGGGAAAAAAATCAGATTATTAGGAATATTTGCTTCATATTTTTATCTAGTTCTATTTCACTGCCATACCCACAGGCATTGCCAGAAATTAATAAAAATCTGTGTTCAGTCACACAAGAAGTAGCTAAAAAAAAAAAAACTCATTCAAATGGCAAAGACCGTCACCAGCATCAAAACCCCTTCCATTTCAAATTTTCTCTTTTTGAAATTCCAAATTGGCAACAAATTTTATTTTTTGTGTCCCAATATCATCCCATATCATCCCTGAGCAGTAGAAATAACACTTTCTGTAGCTCATTTTTCAGGCAGAAAAAGAGCAACCAGAATATGAATTTAATCCAACGTTATAACTTAGGTTATTATCTTTACAACACTCTACGTGTACTCCAGGTTTATCAAGGCTAACTTTGTAAAACTTTTTTCATGATGCGGGTCCATAGGCACAGGGATTTCGCCCTTAATCCTCTACTCCACCACTGATTTCCCCCAAACTACTACAATAGTTTCCTTCAGCAACAGTCAAGTCCAGTATACTGGACTTAGTTGTATCATGGCATTGTAGGTATAGACAATGGTAGAAAGTCCAACATCCTATAGTTGAGATAGATTTACTAGTTTCACTGGGAGTCCTTGTATTCAGGAGATACATACTGTAACATATATTCGCTTCCCAGCATGCTAGTCTCTGTTATGCAGTTTACTTAGGAGAATATATGTATATGTGTATATATACACATATACATATATGTCGACTTATATCTATTTACTTGCCTTGAACGCACCAGGATGTCATATGGGGGCCGGTCCTAATCCCAACAGCCCCACTTCCCATCCAGCTCCCTGCTTGTGGCCTGGGAAAGCAATAAAAGTGTGGCCCAAAGCTTTGGGGCCCTGTATCCACATGGGAAAACCAGAAGAAGCTCCTGGCTCCTGGCTTCGGATGAGTTCAGCTCTAGCAGTTGCAGGCACTTAAGGAGTGAATCAATAGATAGAAGATCTTCCTCTCTGTCTCTCCTCCTCTCTGTATATCTGACTTTCCAATAAAAATAAATCAATCTTTGAAATAGATACATAAATAAAATTTGTATTTAAAAATACATAACTGTGGATGGTAGCAGCTCTTAAACATGCTTATATAATGGTGCAGGTAAATCATTTTAGACATCTGTCTATCATTCCTCAAAAAACTTCTGCAAAAGGAGTCTGCATCTACCTGCATAGCTCTGCCAGGATCTAACATGTT
Organism: Ochotona princeps; assembly: GCF_030435755.1. Lineage (NCBI taxonomy): Eukaryota > Metazoa > Chordata > Mammalia > Lagomorpha > Ochotonidae > Ochotona > Ochotona princeps. The sequence goes on along the minus strand of NC_080834.1, from coordinate 19,826,159 downwards.
TTCTTTCAGAAATGTTAGTAATATAACTTTCTGAAAGTGAGACTTAAAATTAACTGAGTTTCAACTGGTATAACCCTTCTAACTGTTTAACAGCTGCTGAGCTCTGCACCATGAGTTGGCTTTGCCTTTACTTTTACCATGAGAACAGATATTCTAACATATAGTTATTAACCAAGGGGGCTTTTAACATCCCTTCATATGATGACAATTTTTAGAAGACAGAGATGCAATACTACCAGTATCAGTTTGCTCTCAAAGACAAAGCTATGTCGACATAATCCCAAGCATCTTTCATACTTCATGCTGTTAGTTTTCTAAGGGCCACACTTACTGTGACAATTATGTGAATGAGATTCTTAATATCAAAAAAGGAAAAAAAAACAAGTCAATGTGGGTAGATACACACTAGTAATTTGTAAGGCGTTTTGGAGCAATCGTGCTGGCCCAATACCAACACTCGAGCTTGCACACACAATCCTACCGTCAGTGAGGAGGGAGGTAGAGGGCCTTCCGCTCCTGCTCCACAACCGTACTGCTTGTTTCCACTCCAAGAACCACTTCCTACACGAGCCAATACCTCTGTGAGAGAATCTTTAATGAAGACAAAGGAAGCAAAAGAACAGGTCATTGTTTTCACTGCAGAGCGTGAAGCCAGGTGGATCTCCAACAGAAACACGTGAAGCTACTGTGTTGAACTAGCACTTCTTTGTAGCCAAGATTTTACTCTGCGTGTTAAATGGCTTGCCTCACATAAAAGTGGATAACACTATGAAATACTGGTGAGGATTATGTTTTCATAAAAAATATTGAGCTTCCTTTGGGCAATAGTACAAGAATTCATAGAAGTAGTAAAATTACACTTTAATGAACCATGCAGAATATAAAAATTGCTTTATCACATTAGAATTCCACTTAAACAGAGAATTCATCTGCTCTTGTGTGGAAAGAGCTACTGCTCAAGAGCTTAGACTGTCTCCCCTCACTCTTTTGTTTTAAGGAGGGGTGCATAAAAAACAGAAAATACATGTCTGCAGCCCCTTCTCATCTCCTTGCCACTTGAAGCATTTTAGGGGGTCTTATTAATCCTATTCTGTTAAATGTCCTGTTAAAAATAGCAATGTCGTGCTTGCTTCAGCAGCACATACACTAAAATTGGAAAAATAGCAAAGCCCATCTTACCAGTACCCAGCACTCATTTAGCACACACATCGACCTCCACATTTCTGAATCATTTATGTCCCAAACCTCTATTTTCAATTGTCTGCCTCTACCACTAAACCAATAAAGAACATTTATTTTTCTGAGATTTAGTTTCTTCATATGCCAAATGAAGGCACTGAATAATGACAGAACCTTTAAGATCCTGTACAGACACAGTGGTTTGTGATTCTAACACTACTTCAATGATCTAAAAGACACATCGCATCAAAAACAGCCAGAAATACGCTAATACTTTTCAAGATCCTGATTATTTTTCAGGATGTCCACTTTTTTTAAAAAGACTTTTATTTTTGGACAGTCACATATACAGAGAGGATGAGAGACAAAGAGGAAGATCTTCCATCCTTGACTGCTTTCCCAGGCCACGAGCAGGGAGCTAGATGGGAAGTGAGGCTGCCAAGATTAGAACGGGGGCCCCTATGGGATCCTGGCACATGTGAGGTGAGGACTTTAGCCACTAGGCTATCACGCTGGGCACAAAGATGTCCACTTGTAAGAGCATCCGTAGAATTACATAAGGTTAGTCTGGGAATTGAACTTAACACAGTAGTTTAGAGAGCACTTGAAATGGGTGCAACTCACACAGAACAGCCTGAGTTTGATTCCAGATAGCTACCTGGAAGGTAGGAATACACACGCTGGAAGGCAGCCACTGGCAGCAAGCACACTTGCGTCTCCACGACCCACATCTCAGGAGACTGGATGGAGTGCTCAGTTGTCGGCTTCAGCCAGGCTCAGCCTCAGCTGCTGAGAGGCATTCCACAGCACATGGGACTGCTACTCCTTACTCACATAACACTAGCTCTTTAGCTCTTTCATTTTGTCTCTATCTCCATCTCACCCTTTCAGATAAATTCGTCAATTAAAAACTTAAAGATCTCAGAGTCATAGTTAATTTCTTACCCTTCTTTTAACCATATGGCCACAATGTCCCTCAAACACCAATTCTTTCTTTTCCGTCTCCTGTAGAAAAGCCATATCCTCATTATGTTTCTTGTATTTATGAAATAATTTCCTGAGTAATTATGCTTAAGATTTATTTATTTTTATTTCAACAGCACAAATATAGAGAGAGGCCTACCATCCACTGCTTCATGGCCCAAATTACCACTTCTCCCAGAACTGGGCAGGTCTTGAGCTAGAAGTCAGGAGCTTCTTCTGGGTCTCTCACATAGGTGCTGGGGCACAAGGACAAGAGCCATTCTCCAGTGCTTTCCCAGGCAACAAACAGGGAGCGGGATTGGAAGTGGAGCAGCCAGGACTCAAATCTGTGCCCATATTGGATGCAGTGCAGTAGCTGGAGGCTTGGCCCACTATTCCCTGAGTAACTGTTCTACTAACAGTCACTTCACACTCTAAACTGACTGTTACCCCAACATCAATGCCATCTTTTCTCAGTCATAGCTTTGATGTAGCTACTCATCACAAATGGTTCTTCAAGCCTTTCAGGAAGAAGTTCATACTCCTTCACCTGGCATGAAGGCTGTTCTAAAATAAAATCATATAGTGATGCTCAGGTTTTCTAACTCCCATCCCACATAGGTTTGCTACTCTCCAACTGGGAGATAATGAAATAGCTTCTATTTTCCCGCTAGAGTTGTTAAAAATCAAGTGAGACATTACTTGGAACAGTATCTAGTACAGAGAGGGCACACATCAGTCTTGACGAGTGTGACGATTTCGGTCACCATGCTCTACACTTCCACACATCTCCCTTTCCTTGCCTCACTCACTCTTCCAGAAATATTCTGCTTACAAAATTTCCACACAAATAAAACCATCTTCATCCTTCCCGTTCAATCTGAATTCCCCTCTTTCATGCATTCGCTCTCCAGATTTATCAAAACTGATTTCCCCTTGCAATTTTCCATAGTGTCTGCCTTAAAAAAAATCTGTAGTGTCAGTTTTCATTATGCTCTTTAGGACAGAAGCTCACTCATTTATTCAATGGATGTACTTTGAATGCCTACTGTGTAGATGGAATTGTTCCGTTTCCAGTGTAAGTGGGAAATAGACAAGTAAACAAGCAAAAATGTGTTCTGTTTTCATCAAGTTCATATTCTAATGGGGAGATCTGGATAGTCAAAAATTAGGATGTAGTATAGCAGATGTAATAAAGTGGCCAGGACAGAAACAAGAGGATCAACGTTATGCTCATTAAATTCTTTCCTATTGAAAATACTTTTTCACCTAGCTCATCTGTTCCCCTTGCTCCAACACCGAGTTTGACATTGTGCTGTGTGACTTTGTATTGAGTTACACTGGAATTCATTAGTGAAATAAGCAAAATGTGTATGCTGCTTCAACTATGTCCTCTGAAAAGAAAATTAACAATATTATTTACTTGGTATTTAGGAGGTGAAGTTAGATGATTATAGAAAAACTAGTATGTAGCAGAAAATGAACTGACTCTATCCAACGCTACTGTTAATCCTGAGAAACATTACTCAAACTTTATTAGTTGACATGAACATGACTTGGTGAAACATTCATTTTAAAGAGTATTGAAAAATTTTAACAGAATTCACTAAAATGTTATTATTGTGGGCCACCTGTGGGGATGAAGAAATGGTCTTATTATATCAAAGCAGACATTTTCACAGTGTTCATTAAAATCAGATTCTACTCAAGAAATATTTACGCTTTAAAAAAAAATAAAAAATAAAATAAAAAATAGAGAAGTATTTAAGCTTTTGTAGCTGATTTTTAAGACAATCAAAAATCAAAAACATTGTTTCTGATGAGTTATTTTAAAATAATAATCTGGTTGGGGAGCAGCTGCAAGACATTCACATGAATTCTAACAGAACAGCAGTCAGCCTATCACAAGGACTATTTTTGATGGAACAGGCCTTAAAATTATTTTGATGCAACTCTGTTTTACAAATGAAACCCATACAGGAGAAGCTTGTTTGCCAAATGTATCATAAAATCATCCTTCCTGACAAAGAAGTAATCTGTTGCCTCACCAAAGAAAGTGACTCCAGTCTGCCACACTCTTAAAACTCCTGTGTCACATGCTCGCAGGTAACCAAATGACACTATATAGTGATTATTCTATGAGAGCTCAAGAGACCTGGATGGGTGTTAAAAGGTGTTTTGGAACTTTATTTTCTCACGAAAGCACGATGAATTATTTTCTGACCAACATTTTCTGCCGTGATCCAGCACACCTTTCTCAACCCTAACTAATTTTGATTATGCAGAACTGCCGGGAATCTGAGTGCCCAGAATACCAGAAAATGATTGCCAAAGAGCACGGACGTCCCCACGAGACAGAATGGTAAGGCAGAGCAGAGGAGCCAGTGGAGCTTAATACAGACACCGGATCAGACGAAAGAACACACTCCAATGCTGACAGAAGAAAAGCATCCAAGCAGAAGGAAACAGCAACCTGCAAAAAGCACCATCCCCACTCTGACAGGAGCTTTCCAGTCCTGCTCTGGGGGAACAGCCCCGAAAGAGAGTGCCCTGAAGGGGAGCTCCAGAACCAGCCAAGACAAACTGACGAGGCGTTTTCAGAATCAGCGCTGCACACACGGCATCGACAATGCTTACATGCCTTCCTCGCTGAAGTTATTGGGAAGCTTTATGACGAGGACATAGGAGAACTCACAAAAGTAGTAAGCCTTACTCCTGTATAGCTGTGAGGAGAGTAAAGTAAGGATACTCCATACAATTTCTCCCTTCCATTCTCCTTTCAGAACACCAAAACCTTCAAAAGTATTAGTTTCACAAAGAGTAGTTTCTTATTTGTGCTTTCATAAGTGAAACGAACTCATTTTATGCTAAAGAACAAAAATTATTACAAAGCTCAGTATTGGCAATAATAACATTTTAAATCATAAAGTCTCGATATCTTCATCTCTGTGACCCAGTCTTGCCCACCATCGTCGTTTAGTTAATTTTTTGAAAGAGACTTGGCATTGGATTTGGTCCCAGACCCATGCAGGACTTCCAATATCAAAGTCATAAATCAGTAGTCCTAAGAGAATAAACCAGTGATCCAATTTTGGTGTTTACAAGTGGGTCCTAGTGAGAAGTTCATGGATTCTGGGACTGTGCTCTCAAAAGGAAGTGACCAAGCTAATCTCTCTGCTTCCTGACTAATCAAGTGACCTTCCCCACATATGTATTCTTCCATACATCACCCTCACATAAACTGAAGTATGAGCCAAAATCAAACCTTTTTATTTAGAAAGCTAGACTATCCCTGTTATCTCATTGCAGTAACGAAAAGCTTATTAATACAGACTTCTGCCTGCTCCGCCGAGTCCAGTCATGCAGGCATCAGATTGAGGGTTTTTTGCTTTGTTGTTGTTTTTCTTCTCTTCTTCTTCTTATGATTTGAAAGGTTGGGCAACAAAGAGAGAGAGAGAGAGAGATGTCATTCACTGGTTCACTATTTACTTCCTGAATCCCTGCAACAATCACCAGGGAGTTTGGACAAAGCTGGCACCATGAACTCCATCTGAGTATCCCACAAAGGTGGTGGGAGCCCAAGTATTTCAGTAACCACTTGCTGCCTCCCAAGGTTCAAATTAGCAGTAAGCTAGAATCAGAAGCCAGAATCAGGAATGGAACCCATATAATTGATGTGGGATATGAGTGCCATAACTGGCAATTTAATTCCTAAGCCAAACACCAGTACCTTGGGATTCCTTTTTTGCTGTTATTGTTGTGTTTGTTTCATTTTATGACACAGTTTCATAGGCTCTGGGATTCCCCCAACCCCTCCCCATACCCTACCCCCATGTTGGATTCCTCCACATTGTTGCAGTAGTTCATATCCAGTCAGGATTCCTTCATTGTGAGAATGTATCATGCATAGAGTCCAGCATCTTATTTTCCAGATAAATTCAACAGTTTCACTGGGAGACCATCCCTGGTCTGAAAGTAGAGCTGGCAGAATATCATCCCCTCCAATGAAAAGCCACAACACAACATCAACAACAATTTACAACATCAAGGAGTTAATTGACATGGTATTAAATGACCAATATGTTAGAAAATGCAAGTTCTTAACCACATTCTGTGACTACTTCATTGACATTTCAATGTTAGTTTATATACAACTGGCTGCCATACACCTTAAAATGGTTATAAGGTATTATTCAGTTATCTCCTGTCTGTTTTCATTTTTGTATTTAGCAGCTTATAGTATTGAAGTGTGATTTTTACTGAACTTGGTGAATTTTAGGATAGTTCAAACAGGCTTATAACTCTATCAAGGCATATGTTAACACTTGAGGTGTAGAACAGTTTTAGGAGGGGTGTGCAGAGAAATCTTCAATATCTTAGTGAGGAGTAACTAATCTTAGTATCCTACCTAGTAAGGTATATGTGAGCCCAAGCTGACTGTTTCCTGTCTGTTCTAACCTTGCCTTGTTGGTCTCTGTCTATCTGATTGGGTGGGGGGCTGCTCCAGAGTGTCCCTGATGCTCATTGCCAGAGGTGGTGGGGATCCAAAGTTGGAACTAAGTAAGGACCAGAGAAAGCTCCCCTTCTGAGTCCCGAAGGAAGTTTACTGCTCTTCTGTTTCTGAGGACCTCTCAGGGCTCCTGGATGTTGTTCCGATGACATTAGATCCCGTGAGGAAGGATCTGCGCTTCTTCCATGCCATGTGGGAGATCCAATAGGGAATGGATGACCTTAGAGTTCTTGGCATACGAGGGCAGTCCAATTCCTGGGATTAGTTTTTAGGCAATAAATCAGCTTGTCCCTCTCGACTGCTGTATACTGACCCTCCCTCTTCTTCCCCTTAAGAGCAAATTCATCATTTTTATCCTGAATACAATATCATTGTTGATTCTCCCACTGCTGGTCTCTCTCATCCCATTGTTCTGCCTTGCTCATCACTCTCCTACCACCAAGGGATGGTCACTGTTCCTGAAGAAAGCCAAACCACCTGCCATGCCAGGAGCCTTACTCTTGCTATATTCTCTACCTGGAAGACATCCCTTCAGGCTTTTTTTCTTTTTCTTAATCGTTAGTATTGTTACCCATGATATAGTTTTGTAGGTAGAGGGATTGTCCGTTCCATCTCCCCTTCCTCCCCTCCTATTCTTTGCCCACCACACCATTTCCCCCATATTATTATAGTTACGTAGTCCTTCAGCAACCATCACCAGTTCAGAATTCTTCTACTTAAGTGTATCCTGGCATTGTAGTAGGTGTTGCCAGTGATGGAAAATCTACTATCATATTGTCAAAGTATTTTTAACAGTTTCATTGGGAGTCCTCCTTTTATTCAGGAGTAGAGATGCATACTGCAACCTATCTTTACTTGTTATGCTAGTCCCCATAAATAAACAAACAAAAAAGAATGAAATTGTACCATTTGCAACAAACTGGTGCACCATTTTTACACTAGAAACCATTATGCTTATTGAAATAAGCCAATTTAAAAGGAAAAAATATCATGTGTTCTCTCTGATATAAAGCAGTCTTCATGCAAATAGATATATAGGTAAGTATGCATGCACATGTATTCTCATAGATGAACTGTGTAATGGAGATGAGCATTATAGTATGCATCTCTACTCCATCAGGTCTTTAACCACTCTTCAATTCTTATTAAAGGCTCTACATAAGAGGCATCTCCTTAAAAAGCCCTGTGCTCATCAGCCTCCCCCCAAGTTACCAGCTCATCCTCCCTCAATGCTTCACCCTTTGCTCTGGTTTTATCATCTTAGCCAAGACCTTTGCACTCACTGAACTCATCACTATTCAATATGATGTTCTGTATGCACTGCTCTGTGCATATCTCAAATGGCCCAATCACCTTAATATAAACACAGTGTCAGGGACTTTTCCTTGACCGTGTCTCCAATTTTCAGAAAGATTCCTGGCACCCATTAGATGCGCTCTGCATAGTTACAGTATGAATCCATAAAAGCAGTGGTACTGATTTAGTGTCTCTGACTGCTTTCGTTACAATAGTTTTAACACCAAACACGCACTTAAACAAAATCTTGTCAGATAATTTATTTACATGTTTCTTATTTAAGCGGAAAAGATGTCAGAAAGGTTGTGTAACTTTCCCAAGTTATTCAAATAATAAGTAACTAAACCAATATTGAACTCCAAACCTATCTAATGCAAACTTCTGTTCTGAGGCCATCAACGAAGTTGAAATTTATAATATTAAAAATTATATGGCATCTCTCAGGTACTAGATGTTTTTACAAGTTCTTGAAATATGTTAGCCCACTGAATCCTCCGGGAAACTTAATGACATTCATGCTTTTATCTCATCTCAGGGCTAAGAAGCTGAGGCTCAGGGAGAGCAAATAATTTGCCTAAGATAACAAAATCAGTAAGTAGAAGAACTGGAACCGAAGTCTATGTTAACTGGATGTAGAATTTACATTTCTAATTTTTCTGGTATGAAAGTAATCTCATTTAATTTCTCTGTGTCATTTCTAAAGTGAGGTGCATGAACTCCAGTGATGTTAATTTCCCCATAAAGATCACATTGTCACATTCCTGCAATTGCACCCATGTGTCGCCCAGAGCGTCCCAGGACCATGAACACAAACAAGTTATGGGAACTTCCTGAAGGTCTGTCATAGAAGTAATAAGTAGTATTTTTGTAAACCATTTCAGTTTATACTTTACAAAGCACTTTGACATGAACTACCTTGATTTTTATGATATTCATTCTGGATCAAATTTCAGGGTAATCAATTTACTTCATACCAAATTTCTTTAAAACAAATTGTTTAGTGCCAAATTGCTACCAACTGGATTTGAAGCCCACTTATCAGATGAGGAAATTCATGACCAAGAAAATTTAACGGGAAAAATTCAAACATGTCTTTAGAACTCAAGTCCAGCTCATGTAGACTAAAGCAACTGTGACTAAACTAGGCACTTGGCAGCAAAAAGCTGGTGCAGCTGCTGCGTCCTGAGACCAGGCTAATCCCCCACAGGTGTCTGGGAACCTGGTTATTGGATGTGACAGCATGCTAGGATTTGGCTGCTGGACTAGCTTGCTCAGGTGGTACTTTTATTATTTATTGTTATTATTATTATTATTATTATTATTATAAACATCTGTCGTCTGTCTTACAATCTGGAGCTCTTCTGAGCAATGGTGTCTCTGTGATCAGAAGGAGGTGAAATGTCTCAACTCTGAATCTCAGTCATCTCTCAGCACCCACACTGCGTTCATGTGGGTGCATTTGTGCTACTGAACAGAGATCACGATGTGTGACCTCTCCCAGAAAAGAAAATGTGTAAGCAACACGCAGCTGAATTTCTCCAGGCTGCCCAGGAATGGTGCTACGTTGGTACTTGCTGTCCACACATCCTATTCCACTATAATCCATTAGTGGAAAGCATTATGCAGAAATCGCTAAATGCACTGCTGACCTTGGGGTTCCTAAAGAATAAAACACAACAGTAAAATTACAGGAGGCCCTGACAAAGAAAACAGATGACACAAACTAAGGCACCTCTTTTGATGGGCCTGGGAACCTGGGTGTACATCAGATCTAAGATGAGTCCCTGAGGCAAGGAGCCAGCACCCTTAGCTACAAAATCTGACACACTTAGTTGGGCTGACTGTAAGAAAGGCAAAAAGGTTGAGGAGGTTACCTGAGCAACCAAAGTACAAACGCCAACATTTTCCAAGGGAGTTAAAATTGTAGGAGAGAAATTGACTCTTCTGGGCTAAAACTCTGCATACTGATTTGTAGCCCAAAAAAGGCAAATTTATTCAAATCCACCTCCTTAAAACAAATGTCATTTTCCCCAGGGGGTGAAATTCTGTGGAATTGTACACCATTTAAAACTCCTTTTACAGGAACACTCTCCTCTGCACCCCTTTGCAGCAGATATATTTGTCACTGGGGAGCAGCTGAACTTGGTTTCAAAAGTGGTAGCTATGCAACACCTAGCTCCCGCTCACAGCAGCCGTGCAATCCACAATGCACTGTACAGTTTGTGTGGAGCGATTTCTTACTTTGTGTATACTTTGTGGAATTTAGTAATCAAGCTCATTTCTAGTCCAAGATACACCAACGCTAATACTTTTTTCCATACTAAGGTTTTCATAAAGAAGCTTATCTGTACACACACACACACACACACACACACACGTACAAGTATCCATTTATTGGGGAAAATTTAGGATCAGAAAACATCCCAGTATATCTAGCAAAACCTATCCAAATTGGCTGAAAGACCCAATCAGAATGATCACTCTCAGAATTTTTTAAAAAAAGTGGTGCTCAATGCTTCCATCACAATATTTCCACAGTGTTATTTCACAAATGGCAGGGTTCAATTCATATCGACAGGGTAAATACCCTTATCATAGACAGGATTGACTAGTTTTTCCTGGAAAAAAGCAAGTGAGAGTCAGATTGAAATCCGCTATCTTAGAGTTAGGCGTAAAAGTAGCAGTAATAAGGGCACAGCACTGCCTTCGCCTGCAGAAACGAAGCTGCGTGTACCGCTCCACCCTGCCGTTACAGAGATGAATCCTCGGTCATCACAGAGCTTCAGAACCTCGCGCTTACAAGCTACTAGAATGTTCAGGAAAGGACAAAACCTTGTCCTTCAGTGACAGGTGAAGCAGACTCAGAAGTAGCATGAAACCAGACCCAGAGAACAAAACTCAGCCCTCGTAGGAACAGAGGGAGACCTGAGGAGGAAGGGGCTTCAGAACAGAGCATCCGTGCAGATCAGCCTTTTATATGAGTCTGCTTCAACACTCCTGCTTCTCCATTACGCACCTCTACCAGAGAGCCAGGGAAGCAATTCTGGGCAAAGTGCATGAGGCAAAACCCTTATGGCAAGAACAGGTGGAGAACTTCCTGGCTGTCTTATGGACAGGGACACGAGGACTGGTGGAAGATTTTTGTCCCACTTGATTACGAAGAGTTAAAACAGCAAAAACATCTCTGCTGGCATGTAAGAGACAGTAAACTAAATGAATAAGTAAAATAAGTCAGTCCAAGGTAAGTTTCCAAAAGTCATGCCTTTTAATGTTTGCTTTCCAAGAAGGGTAGATGCTGAACAGCTTTTGGAGCACTGAATGAGAACTGATCCCCCAGTCTAAAGTGTTGCTATCTGTACATCTATCTCAGCCTCTTAAGAACATACTCCATCCAATGAATCTTCTGCAATGATTTTTCTCATTTTTCATTCATGTGTAATCTCTTCCTTCATGCCCGCTATACTCTGCTATCTTGGTTTAGTTATTTTGACCAAGATTTAAATAAGCATAGCTATTTATTTTATTTCTTCAAGAGTTTATTTAAAAGAGTGAATGACTTAGAGAAGAAGACAGAGATCTAAACAGACACACAGAGACAGAGAGAGACACATCCACTTTTGCTTCACAATACAAATACCTGTGACAGTTGCTGCTGGCCAGGCAAAGCCAGGAGCGAAGAACTCCCATCAGATCTCCCACTTGTTTGACAGGAGCCCAAGCACTGGCGTCACTACTGCTGTCTCCCAAAATCATTAGCTGGAAGCCGAAAACTAGAAGCAGAGGTGGGACTAGGTCCCATCACGCTGATGCAGTTGCGGGCATCCCAAGCAGTGATATTAAAATGCCTACCCTGTTTATTTTATTCTTATCCATCTCCCGACCTCGCTCCATCCTAACTTCACACAGTACAAACTCTTTGAAAATCATACACATATTCCAACCTCTCGGCTCTTCTCTTAAGGTGAAGAACACAGTGCCTTACATTTGAGTTTTTTACCGTTTCATTTCGTACTCAGGAACATGATCTGCAACTTTTTTCTCCAGATTCTCATATGAATCTATTATCCTCATTTGTCCTTAAAATAAATAATTACTGGCACATTTTCTGTGTACGTTAAATACGCATACAAGGGGTCTTCAGAAAGTTAATGAAAATACATATTAACAAAAATCTAAGCAAGTTTTCAATTTTTGCACCAAAACTTTCAAGTCCATTTTTATCACAAATTTTCAAAAATTACTCTCACATTATACGTATTTCTATTCTCTGACACTAACAAGTAAGAGCCTCATTTATGAATACTTTTGCTGTTTTAGGAAAAATCTATCCCTCCCTTCTGGGGCTGGATGGATATGGCCATCTTCTCTTCTCACTGACGCTGCATCTCGACTTGGACTGAATGCACTCCACAGGAATCCTGAGGATGAATGCTCACTCAGTGGCTGACTCGTTAATCCACAGCGGCCAAAACACTCCTGACTTCTCATTTGTGAAATGAGATTTAAAAACCTTCATCATTATTTATTAAGCATCCAGTATACTCAGGGAACCTAATAAAAGACACTGCATTCAAAGAGCTTAAAAATAAGACTTCCATTTGCAGTAAAGGGACATGGTAGGAAGCCTCACCCAGGGTCACTCCATTTCAAGTGCTTTACATATTAAAAGGTATCAATCTTATAAGAACATAGATGCACAATTATTCTAAGAGAAAGGTTGTACCCTGGCGGCAGAGCAGTTGGAGGAGAGACCCTAACGTTGGGATGGTCTAATAAGAGAGACAAGGAACAAGGTGGTGTTAGAGGCCAGTTCAGAGTGCGAAAAGTTTATTAGACCTTTTCCTTTGCAAAGATATGAGCAAGTTTTGCACAGCAGGATAAGTGCTCTATACACATTTTGTATTCCCTATAAGAAAAAACTGTTTATAATCATTTCAAGTATAATAACCGCCAACTCCTCATCCAAGTCACAAACTTTCACCCAGAACAAACCACAGGCAGACTCCTGAAAGGGTGCATTGGAACACATTGTTGTGTGTGCGCCTTTTTCTCCAGCAGGGCAGATACCGTCTGCCTTCAGCTTCCTCGGCTTTAACTGCAGTCAGAACATCAGCTTTACCGATGGAATCAATTCACTGAAAAATTTCTAAGTTGAGAATTCATTTTTACCTATGGCCTTGCTCCCTTTATTCCTTTTATGTGTCTGAGTGGAGTCATTCTTGCTTTTTCTTGCTAATTACATCCAACGCCAAGGTTCCCATATATTCAACACCCATGTTAAAGCACCAAATAAATGTTAACAAAAAATATCCATGATAAAAAAATACATTTTAAAATCCATAATTCCTTTTTTTAAGTTTTCTTTTTGAATTGCAGCATAAAAATATGATTATTTTTATTATTTCTACCATGTTTGTTGCCTGGTCATAAAGCCTAGAGTCCAAGGAAAACTTGGAGATCATATAATACCAATTCATTCATTTGACAAAGAACAGAAAGATATTTAACATCAGGCCTAGTCCTGTGGTCCCAAACCTGGCGTTCTAACCCTCTATGGCTCTTCTCTGGTATCTACTCTTCTTACAAGGAAATCGCAGGATGGAAATCGCCTCCATTTGGCATGGAGTTGACTCATCTGACTCCGAGTCCTTGTAAAATCTGTCTGCATGCTCCGCAGTATGCTGCTGGAGTTTCCCACTCAGGGGTTACCTCTAGAGTCCAGGCTTCAGGCTCAGCTATTAGTGTTTCTTAGAAAAAAATAATACATAATAATATATAATGTCAGGAAATTAGTTACTCCTAGCTTATTAAAATCCAACTCCGAAGAATTTGCCACACATTTGGCTTAAGCCGTTTTTCCTTAGTTATTTCTTACATGAATCTGCATGTGTCTAGAAAAAAATAGGTATTTTTCAGTTAAAATTCCAGGAAAGCATGTAACTGTTTGCAAAACATCGCTTCTAGTGAAACACCATTTCCTATTTTGTCAAGCACAATTTGCAACAGTGTATAAACAAGTTTTCCAATTACTATATAAAGTGCAGCATTTTTATGTCTGTAAGTAAAATTTCTAGTTATAAAAAAAACAGAAAAAATACATGTATTTACATTTTTCTATATTCTCTTATGCTCTTGTATTCTCTCAAAATGAAACATCTTGTATCAAACTTAAAATTAGTAGTCGTTTTGAAAAGTTGTTGGTTCACTACTAAGTGGTAAACCAGTGTCCCAGAGAAAACAAATGCTCCAACAAGTACCGAGTAAATCAGCATTAAATAGCGTGTCACAAAATGATCTGAGTAATGCAAGAGTTTTCCTTCTTGCTCTGCTTTCTGGTTTTGTTTTGTGTCAGTGGTAATGGAGCATCACTGTTAAGTGTCATAGAATAACAAAAAGACATTTTGGGTGAAAACAGGATGAGATTACCAAACTTCAATGGTACAACCTATTAATATGCATTAACTATAAACACATAAATTTGTACAAGATAGCATGCAAATATTAGGAGTCCAAGCCCCCTGAAAGCAAAGTTCATGGCTGTCATTTGCATGTGTGCAGTTCCAGGATATAACCCCACTGCCAGCATTTAATAAAACTGTCTCAATGGGTGTAAAAGTATGGATACGTTCTGTATTGGTCAAGATTTTCCACTGACAGCAAAATATACTGAAACAAGTTGAGTGATATTTAGTAGGTGTCATTGCATAACACTTCTAGAAATCCCAAGAATCCCTAAGTTAGGCTCCGAAGCTCTCCAGCCAGAAACAAGCCCTACACAGGAGAAGAGTTCTCCCAACACTCCTCTGCCACACCCTGAACGGCCCAGACTCTGTGCACACACTGCTTGATGCCGGGTGGCACTGAACCCCAAGCTTCTCTGGCAACACTGTCCTCTCTCCTTGTCCGCACGTGGATGCGATCAGAGCGGGTACGCTGTGCTTTCCTACCTCTTCCTCAGGTCTGACCACCACTGAGTTCACCATCTGATTTTATTGTGAGGGTTTTACCACACACTTCTCTCCTGAACCAGGCATGTCATTATTCTTCCAGCATCTACCATCCAACCAATGGGATAGAATTCAATTTTGCTAAAGTCCCAATGCTAGATCTAAACTTAAGCACCACTTTAGACAGACTAGAGCAAGTTGGTATAGCAACCACTAAAAAGGAAGAAAAGCCAGAAAATATCATTCAACTAGTACAATAAAAATTCCTTTCTCATTCTTATACCATGTTCAATTTGGGTCATCCCAGAGGCCCTGCTCAGTGTAATCACTCAAGGCTGACAGAAGCCCAGTTGAAACATGTCCTTTCAAAGATCAGGAGTCAGATTAAGATAAATGCCATATATCACAAAGGTTATTAAACCTTCTACCTGAATTTCAATGGCCTAAAAAGTACATAATGGTTCCTATAAGTCATACAATGTTCAACTAGAAAGGAGTGAGGAAACAGAGTTCTGTCATTGCCCAAACCAAAAACCAGGATTGCTAGATGTGCAATGGGTAAGAGAAACTTTAGTAAGCAGGATTAATCACGGAAACTATTTCTGAAGTACAGCAAACGTTCCAAAGATTCTGAATGGATGAAAAAAATGACAAATCCTTCAGTATCTAAAATTTTACTCTCAAATATAATCGATAGTTCTCAGAAAATAACTTTTTCATTTCCTAGCTTAGTCTGAATTGAAGATAGAAAATGATTCCAAATTGGATGAATCCTATTTGATGTAGTAATTTCATGCTGTGTTGGGCAAATGCAAGCATGTCCACCCATAACTTTCATTTCCTAGCGCCCACACCTGTGTATAAGGCCCTCTCCTGGAGCATGCGGGAGGGGAGCCTGTAACTTGGTGCTAATAAATAGACTGTGTTAAGAGATGGAGCGTCACCCTGATTATGTTGTACAATATATAAGGCTCTGTTTAAGAGAACTGAAGTGAGACATTTCCCTGTTAAGCCTTCAGGAACTGAGCAGTCAGTTTGAATTATGTGTGCCCCAGGTCTCTGAAAAGCACCTTCAACTGACAGCTGGTGAGAAACGGAGACCCTCAGTCACACAGCTACAGAGACTCGGTCAACAGTCCCGAGACCAGAGGCCTGTTCTTCCGCGGCCGTGCCTCCCAGCGGAAGTGCAGCACAGCCAGTGTTTTGATCGCAAACCTGTAAGACACTGAGCTAAGCTGGCCCTAAAATCCTGCTTTCTGAAGACTGTGAGATAATAAATGCACTCATCCTTTCAGTTGCTAAAATCTGTGGTGATTTGTTTCACAGCAAGTGGAAACAATGCAGCAGCTTATCACGACTCAACTTTACAAACCTTACTTGTCCTTCATAAAATATATTCTTCACTTCTTTATTTGAAATTTTAAGTAATTTTAAACTTGTATAAAAGTTGTAGGAACAGTGCAATCAGTTATTCACATCTTGGTCATCTGACTTAACATCTTGCTCTCACATTTAGCTATACTTTGCCTAATAATGTGTTCACAATTATTTCAGAATAAGTTGGAAAAATACACCTTTGTTCCTAAACAATTTATTCATTAAACTGTTAACAAATTTGTTTATTAAATTGTTAACAATATTGTTAATAATTTCATTTATTTATTTTTCCATAGAAATGACATTTTCTTGCATGGCAGTATAATTATTAAAATGTATTTTTTGTTTAATTTTCCAATCACAGTGAAATATAATTATAATTTACCAACTGAAGTGCCTTGTAACTAGTCTTTGATTTCCTCCAGGCCAGGGTTGTCATGGAACACAAAATATTTCACTTTAACTTTCTTTATACTGAACTACATCTTACGTCCATCTGTCATTCTTGACTTTTTTGACGAGTGTAGCTCAAGGTTTGTGTGAGATTTCCTCATGGTCGAATTCATCATACACATTTTGGGCAGTAATATCAGAGCTGGAATGCTGTGTTAATCAGAACTCACAGACTGTATTCATGTGAGTGGCTTCTCAGATTGGATTGCAATGCGCAAAATGCTAGAAAAATTCTTACAAAGATTTTTTGTTAATCTTTTTATTTCCCTTGGGAAAATATCTAGGAGTGTAAGTTTGAGGTAACAGCACATATATATGTTTCATCTGATAAGAAACAGATTTTAAGGGTAGACAATTTGAACTCTCACTCTCTAGCAATTCCAAATGTCCATATCATTGCCAAGATTTTGTATCAGCCTTTTTAACATGAGCCAAACTGTGTTGGATTTTAGTGCCACCCCACTTTCATTTTAATTAGCATTTTCTTAGTTCCTGCTGATGCTTAGTGCTTTTACACGTGCTTACTGACTGTACATTTTACATTATAAAGTATCTGTTTAAACCTTTTGCCCATTTTTGCATTAAACTGTTCAATTGTTGAGTTATAGGACATACTATTCTTAAATATTTGCTTGTTTGTTTGAAAGATCCAGTGTCAGAGAGATAGACAATGGAGTGAGAAACACATCATCTCTCCACCGGTTCAGATGACCACAACAGCTAAAGCTGGGCTAAAAAGACATCAAGGAAAGGCACCCTGTTCTGATCTTCCAATGGGCAGCAAGCGCCCAAACGCTTGGACCATCACACACTGCCTTCCCAGGAAGCTGGTAGGAACACAGCAGCCAAGGCTCAAAAGGGCCCTCTGCTGTGGAATGATAGTATAACACACGGTAGCTTGGCAGTCACAACACTGGTCGCTTCTTGTATTCTTCTTTATCACTTCATTTTAATTGTTAAAAAGTGAGAGTCACAGAGAGATAGGGAGAGACAGAGAGAGAAATCTTTTATCCGTTGTTCAGTTCCCCAATGGCCATAAGAACTAGGGCTGGGCCAGGCTGAAATCAGGAGCCAGGAGCATCAGACCATTCTGCTGCTGCTTTTCCAAGATGCGTTACCAGGGAACCAAGTTAAGACCTCCTTTCTGCCGCCGTCCTTCTGTCAACTGGCTGCCTTTCTGCACAGCAGGTGAGTGGAGCTAGTATTTGGGGATGCTATAGCAACTTCTCCAAGCAGAATTTTTAAATTTTGAAAAACATCTAATTTGTCAACTTCTTTAGTGGTTATTTTTTTACTTTTAATAAATTTTGATGATAAGCGTAGAAATATTCTTTACCTATCTTAAATTATTCTCTAAATTAAAAAGTATTGATGATTATAGCTAACTTATAATTTATAATTATTATATTCTAAATATATTGGCATATAACATCTTAACTATATTTACAATTTTATATATAAAATATAACTAAAATATTTTAAGCTATAATTTTATATAAAATGCATATATAAGTACTATTTCTATAATATATCTTAACTATAGCCATATTGTATCATACATGGCTTTTTCCTTGCATTTTGTCTAATCGAGTATTTCCTAAACAGAGGCTATTTTGCCTCCATGGCATATTAAATAATGTCTGGAGATATTTTCATTTGTCACAACTGGAGAAAAGATGTGCTGTTAGCATGGGTAGAGGACAGGGATGTTGTGAAACACACTATATAAGGTAGTCCCTTACAACAAAGCATAACATATTCCCCAATATCAGCAATGGCAGGGTTGAGTGAGGGACCCTTGTCTAATGTGCAATCTGGTTGGATACAGAGTAAGGAACATTATGTGTAACCAAGAAGAGTACATGTCTGAAACAGAGAAAAGTAGATAACAGTGTAATAAAAACCTAGGTTGATTTCAGATTGCTGGGACTTTTGGTCCCAGGAATCTAAGTGAAAACAAAAATGAGCGCAAATTTGCCCGTTATAGAAGTCACATTAGCAAAGGGTTACTGCTCAAGCTAAGTCAAAACAAACCAGTGACATTTTTCTCTTCGTCATGTGCACGAACTTTCTATAAAAATCAAAGAAAGCCACATCTGTGCAACCAAGATCAGAGCGTAGCTAATACCAGCTCTCACTCTATGTCCTTTCCAGGGCTCATAAACCGCACAGTAGTTGCTCAGGAGCAGAAGGGCCTGTGGCGAATAAGGCAGCTCAAGTCAAATCCTGGATGAATCACCCGCTCGTGCCGTCCTCTGCTGAGCAATGCTGAGGTTCTGGATGGGACCACACTGCAGTCCCACCTGCTCCAGCAAGGAGCCACAGCACTACTGAAAAGCTTCCAGTATCAAAACAGCTTGCATTTACTCCAGAAAATCTAGAAATACAGAAAAACTCTAGAGAAGCATGAATTTATCATCCAGAATCCATCACTATTATTCATCTACTGAATCTCCCTTTAGAAAATTAAGACCCAACTTTAGATGAGATTTTGTACTCTGGCACTTTCACAGAATATTCACAAGTGGCTTTGTACATTTTTTATTATCAGGTACAGTGCAACATTTCAACACAAAAGTTTTAATCCAATTAAAGGCCATTTGCCTTTCCATTTCTTTATATTTCCTTTCTACTTGGAGCCTACCACTTCATTACCAATCACATACAAAACCTAAATTTCTCTTAGTGAAAAATTTAAGATTGCTGTCACTACAGATTACTTTCCCTGTTTCGATATTTCACAGAGAAGTCCTCAGCTATCATTACAGGCTTAAGGATAAATCATTTTAACAGATTTACCTGCCAGGATGCCTTCCTACCCCATAAACATTCCATAACTAGTCACATAACCAGCAGCCGGTGGAGGAACCCCGCGGAGTTGGTGCCGAGATTGGGGAGCAATGCCAGAAGCTGTTGCCTGCAACACCCACATCCTAGGCGGGCGCCGAGTCCTATCCTGCCAGCTCCACTTCTGATCCAGCTGCCTAGGGATCGTCTGAGAAATGCAGCACAAGATGGCTCAAGTGCTTGGACCCTGAATGCACTGGGAGACCTAGCCGAGGCACTGGTCCCTGGCCTCGATCTGGCCTCACCCTCCTGACCATCGCAGTTATCTGGTGAAACAGTGAGTGGAAGATGGTGGCTCCCTGCGTGTCTCTGTCTCCCATCCTCCCTCTTTGTAAATCTGATTTGCAAATAAATGAATAAATAAGTCTTAAATATATATATACATATATTGAATTGATAAGAGAGGCTAAAGTACTCTGGAAAATTACTGCAATTTTTTTCTAATAAAAATGCCGATATAATTTAAAAAGTCTTAAAAGTTTGTAGATAATAAGTCTTCAAGTCCACTTTGGAGATTGTATACTACCAAAAAAACATTATAAACTGTGGAAAACTTTATGTACACAAAAGAGTCACTGTGTGTTGTCTGAAAGTGGAAAAATAGGAAAAATATGGGTGTTTTGCATAAAAAGAAACAAGTTGTGAAATGAAAATATAGCAAACATTATTCATTCAGTAATTTCCCAAACCTTTATTGATCATTATTACACTTTTCAAAGCTACCTTAAGCTCAGTGCCTCTCAGAAGGACACCACTGCCCTCACTGTAGTCCTTACTATTTTGAGTCACATCTTTGAGAAGTTGACAAAAATTATAAATGTTTCATTATGACTGGAAATTCCTTGGGGAATAATGTGTCAATACATTATTAGACCACAAAGCCACAACAGCAACAACACTAGCAGTTACTCATTTTTGCACAACTCAGGAACAAAGAAGTATTTATCGAGTGCTTACTTTTGTCAGGCCATATGCTGGAACTAATGACACAGCCATGAACCCATTAACACAGTTTCTGCAACATAATGTTGACAGTCTAATTACAGTCAAGGACAAAACATTGAATAAGGACAATGCAGGGAAGTATTGATACTAAGAAGTGCTCTAAAGAAAACCAAACTGGATGATGGCATACCAGGTAGGAATTGGGCATGAATTTTGGCATTACCCTAAGGAACTATCCATTGAAACAAAACCTGAATGATAAAATAAATAAATAAAAGCAAAAGAATCAACCACTTGAGGAAATATGACTCCACACAGAAGTAATACAAAGTACGAAGTTTGAGTAGGAACAACTTTTGCTTTCCTCACAACTGAAACAGCCAATTCCAGAGAACGTGGGGAAGAACTTTCATTCTAATTTTGCTCAGGGACCTCATTTGTAGGATTATGCAAGTCTGTGAGAAACTTCAATTTTATTTCTCAGAGTTTGCTGGGAAGCCATTGAAAATCTTTATCTTGATTTTTACACAGAAAGACTTACATAAAATGTTTGGGACTGAAACGAGAAGCTGCTCAGAAACCTTGAGGTGATCCCTTTATAAAGAGATCGTGACTTGGATGTTACAGTGCTGATAGTGAAAATGGAGCTAAGTGAACAGACTGTGGATAAACTTTAAGGTACGGCCCACCAAGAGACCATTCTCTTGATTGACTCTCAGCTCCATCACTTACTAGGTAAATTGACAAAACCTCTTTATATCACATTTTTCTCATTACAAAGGTGGGGCTTACAGGATCAGGCATTGTGGTGTAGTGGGAAAAGCCACTACTGGTGAAACCAGCATTACATAAGGCACCAGTCTTCCTGTCCTGGTAGTTCCACACCTGACTGAGCTAATGGCCTGGCTAAGCAGCAGAATACATATCCAACACGTGGGCCCACGCCACCCATGTGGGAGACCTAAAAGAAGCTGCTAATGTTGGCTTGTGTTAGCCTCTGCCAGTGTGGCCAACTGGGGGTGAAACAGAGAACGGGAGATCTCTCTCTCTCTGACTTTAGATAAATAAATAAATCTTTAAAAGAAAGATGAGGATAATAGTTGTGCCTCTTTCAAAAACGTGAAGTGCTCAAGTGAGGACTGGAAAAGAGTAAAGCACTCAACCAACTCTGTCTCTGAAATAAACAATCTTTTTTTCGTAAATGGCATCCGTGTTTGTTCTTGAACAGCTGGTAGACAAGCTGAAAGGGAAGCCTGGGAAGATGCATAGCAGGCTAAGCCTCCATAATGCTGGCATTATGCCAGCATCCCATCTGGGCACCTGTTTGCATCCCATCTGCTCCACTTCTGATCCTGCTCCGTGATTATGGCTTGGGAACACAGTAGAGGATGGACCTCGTCCTTGGGCCACTGCACCCACCAGAAGCCCCTTCATTCTTTCTTTGCATGGGATCAGCTCCAGCCATTGTGAACATTCAGTGAATGAGCCGTTGGACAAAAGATGCTTGTCTCTGTCTCTCATTCTCTCTGTAACTCTTTCAAATAAAAATAATTTTTCAAAAAGACTTTATCAGTATCCAGATACATTTAAATCAGACTAGAACTGACCACCTAAGGAGGTAGGAGTGACAGAGAAGAGAAAAAATGGACAGATTTTCCTTTAAGAGAGGGAAATTCGCAACTGGGGAAGAAAGGGGAGCTTGAAAAATAAACCGAAGACTGGCCAGGGGAGGTGAGTAGGTAAGTAGTCTGTGATGGCCTGGAAACAGGCCAAGACAGCTCCTGAAGTTTTCACTCACATGCATTACTTTATAATGAACAGTTCTTCTTCTCTAATAAAATGAAAGCTAAAAGCATAGACACAATTTCAACTTCCCTGTAACAATGCTCCACATCAATTTAAAAATGCTGCAATGAAAAAATCGAGAGAACACCTTATGCTTTGGTTTGGGATATATCCTCTTTCCTAGCACAAAAAGAAATCTTCAGAACAATTTCTCCAAAACTCTACAATCTGTGGGGAGAGAAGATAATGGATGCAATGAGTGGTAATTATCCTATAAATGCCAGGTTCTATTACTATATATGAAATAAATTCCCCGTGTGGCTACCAAGATATGAAAAAACAATGCATAATTTGTATCCAGTTTGGAAAGCTCAATAGAGGAGATTGATAAAATTCTTATTGAAAGCTGTATTCCATATGAATGTTGGGCAATGGGAAGGGTGTTTGGGGAATTTACATTATGGAAAAAGTACATAAATTAAACTCATAAGCACATATCTAATAAGTAATACACAGAAGTAACCTTCAAGAACCTTTATTTTTACCCTAGAAGGACATCCGGATGCAAGAAGAATTCTTATGAAGTCAGTGATAAAAATCAGAGAATAAGCAAGAAAAATATCTATAGCTTCTTAAGAGTTCCATCAGTATTACTCTTCATTTTCTCATGTTGAAAGGAACAGCTGGACCCAGAGCAGTAGCCCAGTGACTAAACCCTTGCCTTGCATGCACCTTTATCCCATGTGGGTGCTGTTTCGTGTCCCAGCTGCTCCACTTACCATCCACTTCCCTGCTGTGGCCTGGGAAAGCAGCAGAAGACAACCCTGCACCCACATGGGAGACCCAAACAAAGCTTCCGAATTCTGGCATTGGAGCAGCTTAGTTCCAGCCATTGCAGCCACTTGGGGAGTGAACCAGCAGTTGAAAGATCTTTCTGTCTCTCTCTCTGTTGATCTAACTTTCCAATAAAAATAAACAAATCTTTAGAAAAGAAAGAAAAATGTATAGTTACCATATCTTCAGACCATATCATTTTCCCATTCAGATTATACTATATTTAAATGTACCTTGTTTGTTTTATATACAGCACACACACACACACACACACACACACACACACTGATGTTACTTAAAGTTGCAAAAAGCACAAATGAATAAATTGAGAGTATAGGAGACAGAAATTAAGAGAAGAAAAATAATGAAACCACTAATAAAACTTCAGCACAGATGCTCAAACTGGTTTTTTTGGGCCTTTTTTGTTGTTATTATTTATTTGAAAGAGTTATGGAGAGAAGAGATACTCTTCCATTCAGCTCTTAACTACCCAAATGGCTGCTACATCCAGGGCTGGGCCTTACTGAAAACAGGAATCAGGAGCTTCTTCCATGTCTCCCAAGTGAGTGCAGGGCCCAAGTAACTGGATCATTTTTTGCTGCCTTTCCAGGTGAATTATCAGGAAGCTGGATCAGAAGTGGGGCACGGCAGGAGTCCATATGGAGTGATGAGCAGAGGCTTAGCTTGCCATGCCACAACGCCAATCCCTTATGGGCCCAAGTAGGTAACAAGCTTGTTCTATATTTCCACATCATCACAGCAAAAACAGAATGGTAAATTAACAATCTTGATTTAAAGCAAAAGTGATGTCTAGTGTATATTCTCAGATTTCAATTCAATGCAACCTCGTTATTGTCACAGCCCTGACTTAAAAGAAGTTCCTACTCCTTTTTTATAACGCCACTGTATTCCTTCAAATCCCTTCAATGTTATTCCACTATCTTAAGATAAAATTCAAATCCCTCAATATCATTTACAAGTCCTCCACAACCTAAGTCCTACCTTTTCCTAACCATCTTTCAGTTCTCCTAGTCCCCACCTTCCCACCCCCATCACATTTTAAATTCTAGGTCCTCCAGGGCGTCAGCCTGCCTGATCTCACTTGTGACCCTCCATTGGTTCCTCTACTTCTAAGAAAGAACTCAGGGTCACCTGGCTAACTCCTGCGCGGCACTCAGGACTCAGGGCGGTTTCTCTGGGGAGCCTACTTTCATTGCCTCCTTTCCGTTAACAGGACTAACTCCTGTCATGATCTTCATTGTTCACGCAGTCACTCCACTTATTACCCAATTATCTGTCTCTACTACTACCCTGTACTTTGGTTTCTTTTTTTTTCCAAACGTGGTCCTTAGATCATATCTGAGATGTCTATTAGAAAATAGAGCCTGCCTCCGAACCCCAGACCTAAATCAGAAGCTCTGCTATGGAACCAGAGAACACCCCCCAGATTAGTGCTTCCCATTGAAATTTAATGTGAGCCTCAAATGTGTTACATAACCTTGAATCTCCTAGCAGCCACATTTTAAAAACATGATAGAAGCAACTGAAATCAACTTTACTATTACATTTAACCAGTGTGTATGCAAAATAGAATTTCAACAGGAAATCAATATAAAACTTGTAGCATTTCGGCACAAGTTTAGCAGCCACCTATAATGGAACCAATCGCTATCGGAGTGCCAGTTCAAGTCGTGGCTGGTTCCCGCTCCAGTCCTGCTCACTGCTAATAAGTTTGGGAAAGCAGGGGAAGACGAGCCAATTGTTTGTGCTCCAGTCACCAAGACTGAAGCTCCTGGCTCCTGATTTCAGTGTGACCCAAACATGGATGTTACAGTCTTTTTGGGGATTGGAGTTATCTAAATCTTTCCCCCTCTGTCACTCTTTCAAATAAATATATTTTTAAAGTTAGGCATTTTACATCTTTACATTAACTCTTTAAAACCCACAGCGTATTTTATACTTACAATACATCTCATTTCAGACTAGCTGCATTTCCAGCCTGCATCAAACCAAGTGCTATCATTTGGAGTATCATAGAAGTATTCAGTCACAAGAGACAAACTACTGAACTCTGGTGAGAGACCATGACACCATGTTCATAATTTTCTCATATAGAATTGACAGGAACATAGCAGGCAGTCAATAAATCTTAGTTTTTGTTCCTGAATGCTGATAGAATATTCTACATTTTGATAAAGTGGAGCACAAAAAGATCCTGAAAAATAATGGGAAACAAACTTCAAGAGAGTGGCTTGAAGCCTATTCTTCTGAATCATCAGAGTTAAAATAAAAATTTGCATATGTACACAGCTATTTCCATCTTGGCTGCTGTACTGACTACACTGACTTATTATAATTATTATGAGTTCACATGCAATGGACCCTGGAAAACATTTCAAGTGGAAAAAAAGTTGAAATAAGACATGACAGAATGTAGAAGGAACAAACCCCATATGTTCAAGTGTATGTTTCAGCACGATCCTTCTCCTGAAACTCCAACTCCCAGTTTACAAGCTCATCCATGCCCTTTGTCACATATTCCTACCTGAAGGTTGATCATTATTTTCCTAAAGAGAAAAGAATAACAAATTGTGATCCCAACACTGAGCTGGTAATGGTCAGAGAATCTGCTAGCCCTCATTCTAACCTAGCAAATTTCTGTTTTTTCACTTTCTTGGAGAAGGGGGGGGAAAGCTTTGCTTGTATGATTTATAACAAAAAATGCCATTTTTTTCTAAATGTCAGCAGATACTTTTCAAGTTTACCTTGAAAGACTACCACAGCAACCTTGAAAACAGGAAGGACTGAAGGATAGAAGCTCAGCTTGACCCCAACTTCACTCATCCCTATTGTTTTTAATGTGCAAAACAGCAGTAACTAGTAATGAGTTTCTGCATGCTGTTGAATGCATTGTAAGAAGGAGGGAAAACCTGTCATTTTCCATATGGTAATCCAGTTCATGTGTTGTTTATGCTATTTGGGGATGTGAAGCACTTAACATTAACATTTCCAAAAGTTCCATCAACATTTCTGCATTCAGGTGGAGAAAAATATATAAAAATGACCTCTGCTGCTTCAAGGATCATGAGAGAAGAGACAGAAATGAGAAATACTTCTGTAAGCAAACTGAGAAGTAGTGTGTGAAATTCCTCTCTGCCTTGCTCTACTGCCCCCTCCCTTCCGCACATGTTCTGTGCATGTCTCCTTTCTGCCTTAACAGGAAAGACACAGAAGCTGGCAGCTTCTTCAGAAATTTATTGAGGAATCAAGGGATTCCTTCATTACTGTGACCAATTAATTCTGCCTACATTTTCCCGTTATTTTCACTAAATGAATGTTTCTTGCACTTGTGCCCAGACATCTGGCCTCCCTTTCCTCCCTTAATCCCCTCGTGCTGATCCCTGGCTTACGGAGACCTGGGCCCCGCTAGGTCTTACAGGCTTTGCAGGTCCCAAAACTTGACTGCACAACACCTCAGGACTAGAATTCCAGGAATATGAGGAACTGTCATGGAAAGTGATGAACTGAAGATTCTTTGAATAGAAAAATTCATGCTTGGAAGAACAAAATAGAGCCCAGAGCCTGCCCGCAGAATCAGAAAGTCCAATTTTGTCCCACAGAGGTGCAGAGGTACCAGAGGAGCAACAGGGACGTCACCTCCTTCCCTGAAAACTGGAAAGTGCAACAAGAATTTTACAGTGACTTAGCTTGAGTCTAGGAATAAAAACGTTCTTAAATAGGACTTACCAAAAGGACATACATCCCTAGAGTGAGCACATAATTATAAAGCTTTATCCTACAAAACGTAACTGCAAGTTGGGACCAAAAGGGAAAGACCAAGAGCGCAATCGCACGTGAGTAGGAGCGAAGGCAGCTGCCGAGCGCTGAGGAATGAGCGGAAGAACTGAGGCAGACCCCGCAAGGGCGCACTCTTTCAAGAGCCTTGACAAGGAATAAAAAGAGAAACAACTACTTATGAAAGCATCTCAAAGCCCTAGCCGAATTTTAAGAGCAAAGAGACAAATATTTGTAGACTGAAACATGCCACTCCGCCCTCCAACTACGACTATTGGAGACGCGTGTGCTATGCCCCCAAGCATGCCTTTCTAGCGTGAGGCTACGTTGAGCTGATTAGCTTGAGAAGCAGCATACACAGGAGAAGCTCTAAGAACAGCTGTGATTTCATGAGGGAAATTTACATCTATAAATTTTAGGTTTGTGCCTGTATAGGAAGTAGAGTGGCTGAAACACTGGAAGTTTGTTTCTGGAGAATGCACTGAACTTCGCACCAAGCCCCTCCCTTGCTCGTCTTCCCTTTCTCCGCTTCGCTTTGTAACTGTCCTCCCCACACCCCTTCTCTTTGCATTTAGCTGAATATACTACACAATCCTGAATTTTAAGCCATCTCTGTGAAACACACTGATTTTTCTCTAGTTATCTCCAAAGTCTGCATGAGGCATGCCTTCCAAAGGACTAGAGCTCTTCTTCATCTAATGATCATTCTGTTGAAACAGTGAGTCTTCACCAGAAACCAACATATGTGTAGGCAAATTATTTTTACATTACTGGCATCTCAATGGAAGCAGCAAGTTAAATAATAGATCTTAACTGTAAAAGATTTTTATAATATTCATGTAATGCAGAACAATGAACACATACTTGCATGGACAATTTGAAACATGGAAATAAAAAAAATTATTCAAGTCTTATGTCCTGATTAAAGTGCAAGGTGTGCTTTTCCTCCCAGAAAATAGCTATTCATAAGGAAACCATCATGCAAAGTGTAAATTCAACAATTCATTCCATAATGTACTTTTTTTTTGCTTCATCCCATGTATTTTTATGTTTTTAGTTCAGTTTCATTTCTTCTAACTACTTTCTTTATTCTTGTCGGATTCGTCGCTGGCTCATGGATTCCACGGTGGCATCATTTTACCCAAGAGACTTTCGTGTCTCCTTTTTGTCGCCCATGCGTTGGTTACCCAGCGGCGCATTTTCATGGTGCTGTGATTTTGTTGTTGTGTTTCTAATGCATACCGATTGTTGACCTAAAAAAAAATCTATTCATTATTAAATTACAAAATCTTGGTGTAAATCAAATTATGAGGTTTTTTTATGGACAAAAATGAAATATTTCATATCAAAATCCATGGGATATAATTCTTCTAATACTCAGGAGATAAGTACGCTAAAATATATTTAATAGAAAGCAAAGAACATAAAAAATTAATGCACTAAGCAGAATTCAATTATAGCAGCCAGATAAAATGAAAATCAAATAAGCATAAATAAAGCAGAAGAAAATTAACTTAGAGAAAACATCATATTTAATGGTGAAATATTAAAAGGAGCTGTATTAAATTCAGAAATAACATTACTTAACATTATCCTGGAGACTGTAGTCATTGCAAACTACTACAGAAGAAATATGAGACATAAACTTGAAAAAGAATGCTTGTTGTTACTGAGGGATTGTATGACAGTCTTAGTATAAAACAAGAGAGAGAGAAGTTAAAATAGCATATTGAATAGGGAAACATCTCTTTAAATGTGGTAAAGGCAAGGCAAGCATGTGGCTGCAGAACCTTAGCGACAGGCACCCAACCAAGCTCTGTTTCCTGTAACTGCCTGGAGTACTTGGTCAAAAAAGGAAACCAGGAAGTTGAACAGAAGCCTTAAACACTCATGCAATCTGGAATAACCACAAAAGGCAATAGTTGCAAATGAAATTTTGTGCATCCAGATGAATTCATATATCATAAATTCAGTGATAGAGAGGTCAAATTGTGTAGGGCTGTTGGAATTTTAGCAGAAGCCTACTGAAGTGGATTAAAGCCATTCACTGATTTGGGGACAAGGGAAATTTTGAAAGAAGAGGTGGAAGGACATAGAATTCATAGTGAATTAAAACAAGTGCCATGATCATCAACTTCTTTAGTTACTGTCAATCTAAGTGGCTTGCCAAACTTTCATAAAGCAAAACATCTCAGAGTCATCTTTTTCATTTATTCTTTTATTTTTGCCTAATCTGAACTACAGATGAGCTTTCAAAAATTTACTTAGAATAATGGCATTGTGCAACTGCTTGGAATTGCATAATGTGAGCCTTATACAGCAACAAAAACGATAAATTTAAATCCTTCTAATTTTATATATGTGACTCTAAGTATTCAATTTTTTTAAAGCTCAAAGAAAACAATTTTCTCCTAAATGTGTAACTAGAATCTCTGTTTCTGTGAGATCACAGAGTAATTCTTTGAAAATTATCACCTGTTCTCCTAGATAGGGTTTGACTGACATTATCTGTGTACTCATGTGTGCACACACAGTCACACACATTCATACACATAGTCACATACACTACAGTCACAGTCACACATAGTCGCTCACACAACATAGTCACACATACCCACAATCACACACACATATAGGCTGACACATTCACTCACACACACAGTCACACACACCCATACATTGCATACACTCATGCACACACACACACCCATACATTGCATACACTCATGCACACACACACACACACCCATACATTGCATACACTCATGCACACACACACACACACACACTCCCCTCATCTTTACACATAAAAGGTAATGATACCGCTGCTCACAGCACAATTAAATTCACTCACTTTCTCTGTCTCATTAGGCCACTGAAGTTATCTAACCAAGTCCAATCTATTTCTGTCTCCTTGCAGCACATTGCGGTTCAATCCCCGCCCCCCCCCCACCCCCCGGTGATAAGTGTAACAAGAGTAGTCATCAGATTCTATTTTATTTGAAGGTGGTAGTCGTATGGGTAAATTTACTGGGGCAATAATTTTAAAATTAGGATGAAGGATTTATATATCAAAAGTTCTCATTTCTGTTAACTGGATTTGTGCATGTAACTTTTTCTAGACTTTCTGAAACCTAAAACAACTAAAATTGTCTTTTATCAAATACCAACATACAGGTCAGTATGGATTTCTCAGGCTCTCAAAATACTGTAAGGACACAAGAGGGTATAGCTTCATTGGAATGCATCTGTGATTCAGTTGTCTCATGTGAAATATTATGCTGTAAATTCAAAAGTGTAGTCTGTTCTAGGATCAAGCTGTACTGTAAATTCAATCTCATGCTCCCTAATGGGAATTTATCCTGGAGATGAGTATGGTATCTGCTGGCTGACCATGTAACTGAATGGGCAAGGTCTAGCTGGAAAAAGAAAATCTGCATTTAGATAGCCATACGCATACAGGAAGCCATGACAATATTGTATTTTTAGGGACAATATAATTTTGCATATGCAGAGAAATGTTTAAATATTAATATTGTTTTTGGTGTCATACTATGATGAACTATTCCTCACACCTGTGTTTAACGTAACACGAAAACTAAACACATGCCTTTGTTAAAAAAAAAAGTTAATATCCTTGCTTTGAAAATTTCTGGAAAAGCTGCAGCTACTGGAACTGTATTTGTAAGATAGTATAGCATATAAGATAAATTCCTGTGCCGTATTGCTTGACAATCTCAGTCCTCTCACAGACTGACTTTACCTATTATGAGATAGCCTTGAAAGCAGTCACCATTTTGTTGTGGTTGTTAATTTTACCTTCTGTGAACAAAGCTTTGAGTAAGCTATTCTTCCTCCCCACACTGTGGTGAGCATGGCCTAAGTGTTCTAGAGTCAAGCAGCTTTGAAAATGTACAAAGCGATCAAACAGAACTGGCATCAGTTCATGAACTGCATAACCCCATGTCAGCTCGGGTCATCCTTAAGCTCTATCAAACATCAGCTCAAACCTTCATTCTCACTGAGTGTGGCCAGCGGCACCAGCACTATCGGGGGAAAGTCAGGAAACCTGGAATCCAACCAGCATTATGGAATTGGAGTCTGCATTATGACAAACACTGCCCAGAGAAGTCTGATGAGGGAAACTCCAAATCTGCAGCGAGGAGTCACCAACCTGCACATGTACTCTTCCTGGATTTATTGAAGCTGTCTTTGCCATCATCCAAATTCCCTGAAGAACACAGCATCACTGCCCAATCAGCAGGAGGGCATGAGCACCAGTGACCAAGCAGGAACTCAGGGGGAGCAGACCATGTACCTCACAGCCCTAATTTCAATGCCCACCTGCCTTCACTCATAACTCCTCCGGAAATTTGGGGACTGTGATGGATGCCTACCTTCTTGTTCTGTGCTCTGCATTCTTCCACCATCCCAGTGTCAGGGATTGGCTCTCAGTGTGTTGGCTGGGAAGACTCAGGTTTAGGGGGACTCTAGCAGCACCAACAACTAGGTTTTGGGCATTCTTCTACAATATTGTTATGAAGTCCACTGTAAGGTTTTAAGGAAAGTCCTCAAAGATCATGATCAGTTCATTGTGACTTCTTTGTACTGACAAAACCCTCTCCCAAGCTTGCAGCCATTTTCAACTTGACTTACACAATACATATGCATACTTAAAAACAAAAGGTGCTGGAGATTATTTTATTCAAGTTACTGCAAAGAGAGTATCCATTAAGGAAAAACATCCCAAATAGAAAGGCGAGTATATCATTACATAAACAAAGCAGCCCCACACAGACAGACGATTTCTAGGAATATTGCCAGGACAGAGTGCCAGTTTATGGCTAGACAATGCAAGAACTGTTGGGATGGAAAAAATGTAGAACTGTAGTCACATTTGAAGGAGACTGGAACAATTGGAAATTTGGTGATGATTGGTAATCAGGGCAGGATAAATTGAATCTACTTCAGGTATAGAGATGTATCCAATTGGATCCTACTTCATAGAAAGGAAGACAATTAAGACACTGACAGACTTGGATGAAATCAACAAATCTACTTAAGGTGATTAGCAATCTAGCTTTCGGATTTTCCTTTTCATTTTTTAAAATTTTTTGGTAACATTTACTTTGTTTAAAATGAACAAACTTCACATAGTTCAAAACATAGGTTTAGTATCAATAGTGATCTCCCCCAAAACTCACTTTTTATTTGTTTAAAACTGGATTGAAAGCCTTTCTTTGGGGAAAGAGTTCCAATATGCTTTATAATTGAGATGCTGAAATTATGAGTCTGTTTTTCAACCAGATATAATTGATTTTGGACAAATCTTAGAGATGTTTTCAAAATGTTTATTTTTCCAGTAATTTTATGTTTAATATTACATAGTTGATTATGAAACAAACAAAAGATTCTACCAGAAAAAAAAAACAGAGTCTGCATACCTAAGATTAACTCGTGATAAAAAAGATGTATAAGGTGACTTCAAGAAAATGAATATAATATGGTAACTATGGTAATGAATAGGTTTTATTGAAACAAAAACTTTTTCTCTCTTTTCACCCTGCTTAGTTCTTAATATAACCTACAAGGTTATTCTAAATCACAACGTAAGACTAATCTCAGAATACTCAGCCTGATTTCTTACATAGGCATAACTATAATAATTTTCAATATGGATCTCCATTGTTGATTTTGTTTTGCTAGGTATTTTCATAGAGAATCTCAGGCATGGCTCCAGAAATCTGCTTCAGGTTAGTAAGATAAGCCAAAAGCTCACCACTAGACTTTACATGCATATAATTTTGAGAGAATTTATATATTTGAGGGAGTTTCCTTTCCTCTCAAGGTTCCCAAAATATCCTGGGTGGTATGAAGGCTCCTACATCTCTTTTCAATTTTAACAATTCACTACAACAATTCAAAGAACCCAGAAAATACATTCTATTTGCAATTATAGCTTTTTCCACTGCAAGGATGCAGAGGAAGGGGGCACATCTGGCTGAGTCCAACAGACAACACGCACACATTTCCAGAGATCTTCTCCCAGGGACGTCAGAAGACTGTGCAGATTTCCCCAGGAACGAAGCATTTGGCTACACACAGGAGCAGTGCAAGCTAAGAGACCCATCCAGTGTTAATGGACGATAGCCTCCCATCCCCACCCTGCCTCTCTATTCTTCTCCAACAAATGTTATTAAAAACATATGACTAGAAAAGACTAGCCAACCAGATTTACTTTGGGCTTCCACCCAATATGGAACTATATCACAAAACAAAATAAAATATTTTTAAATGTAAAAAAAAGTTTTGAAAACAAAATCATTTTCATCTATTTGTGACCTTCATGTCTATCTTTGCCTCAAGGAAAACAAATCGCCAAAAATTAAATTTCTCTGCATAAATTTTAATTAGAAACTTTGACCTATAAATTAAGCTATTTGAAACCTAATTTCTTATTTACTGGATAAGGCTAAAATGTTCTTTCATAGTATAAATTTTATAAAGAAAAAATGCTAATCAAAGACTTTCATTAAAAATAAGGTTTTAATGTTACCTGCCCTATAACTGTAAGCCTGAATTCCTTAAACTGTTTCCAGGAGGAGTAAAATGAGGTCCCAAATCCCAAAGAGACCTATCCAGGCCTTGGTGTAGACAGGTGGCAAAAAGAAAGAGTTGGGGCCTGATGCGGTAACCTAGTGGCTTGGTTTCCTAGTGGCTAGGATCGCCTTCCCTGTGCCAGGATCCCATGTGGGTGCTGCTTCATGTCCTGGCTGCTCCAGTTCCCACCCAGCTCCTTGCTCAATAGGTTTACTGCAGTGTGTTTTCTGTCTCTCCAGTGGTTTGTTTTCATGAAGCTATCACTTACTAAAAAGTAGTTTCTAAGGCTAGGGAGCCAGAGGGTCCCTTGACATTTCCAACTGTGCATGGTTTCAAAGTTTTAAAAATCATTGTCCAAAAACATAGCTAACTATCAATTCCACCCTCTGTACACCTAGGTAAAATGTCCAGATTGGAACAGTATTTATTTTGTCATTAAAACTTTCTTAAAGTAGGGTAGAATGTGTAGCCTAAGGAATTTTCTTTGACCATCACTAAGGTCCTGCTCAACACTGTCACAACTTAAATCCTAAGCTTAAATCCCGTCTCTCTGGTTGGAGAAAGGTCAGAATACCTGAGAAAGCTTATCCATACTTTTCCTAAATGACTATCCATTTCCATTCCAAATGAGCTCTAATCCTGGCCTTGCCAATAAGCTCCCAGCTCATATACAACATGCTGTTTGACATCTTCCTCTAAATGATTAACACATCTCCCCAGTACAGTAGGCTTGAAAGAGAAATTCTGGTAAAATATCTACCAACAAGCACACTCAAGTCTTTCCCCAAGATTATTCGCCATTTCCACATGTCAATTCACTTGAAGCACGATGCCAAAAACCTAGTATGAATCCTGGATTTCAGTCTCACAATGATGTCCCTGTGGACTTTGCAGCCGTCCCACACATTGTTGTAGTTCTATCTCCACAGGTGCCAAAACATATTTAATCTTTCCTTTCTTATTTGTGCATCCAGGTCCCGGTAGTCATCTGCTGTTTCAAGGATTCTTCTGACTTTCCAGGTCCCATTCTTGAGTAACCTCTATCTAATCACATCGTTTTCTTCCCCTCTCCTTTTCTCAAACACACATGACCTCACACACGGTCTATTCCAGGCACAGCTACCACAGACATTATTTTTTCAATAAGCAAATTCAGCCATGTCAATTATACCAACTTCTTACTTACGAAGTCCCTAACAAAGCCTGTGTGACCTGCCTCTGACCACCCTCCCTAGCTTCTCTCAGTCATTAACCACTTTGGTCTGCTTCTCTTCTTCAATAATACCCATCTCAGATCTTCCTTTTACTTGCTCTTCTTGCAGTGATTTGGTCATAGCTAAGAAGACTGACTCCAGTGTATCTTACAAAACCGGGCCCAAAAGTTACAGGCTCCGAGAGGTCTTCTGTGACCACACCATGCATGTTATCTCTCCACTCTATCCAGTAGTGCACTGTTTGCTAACAGTGTACAATCAGAGCCCGCAGAGTCACTGTTGCGTTTGTGGGAGTGGTAAGCATGATTAAAAAGAGCATTGCCTTCGATCACATTGCTAACTTGGCATTCAAATGGAGTTAATGCCAAGTGTCATTTATAAAAAGTTTTGAGGCTTAGATGTACTTTATGGTAAAGCTCTTATAAGGAGAACATTAACATGCAACATATACACTCATTATCAAAACCTCATCCTTCTGAGAACTGTTTAATCAACTTTTTCAGCATTTGATAACAGCCTTTTGGTTCACAGTCCAATTGTTCTCCAAAGTTTGGCAACCACCTTCTTATAATATTTTGATAAATTGAGATAACTACATAAAAGGTAAGAAAATGGAAACATTCCTTTTTATTGTAACAAAAGTTCTTTAAAAACTTGTTATACGGAAGTGGAATGATTTTGAGAAACATGATAGAAAATACCTAGATTGCCTTGAAAAATCTCTTAGTGGAAATGTGAATATTAGCCTTAAATATGAGAACATAGAGGTAAGGAGAACTACAAAGCAATTCCATATTATTCTTGAGAATATTTAAATTGTCAATAGAAATAATGGACGTCAAGAGTGCTGCCAATGAGGTCTCTGAAAAAAAGCAGTGGGTTTGGAAGCCAGAGGCTAGGTCAGACTTGTTATGACAGCATCAAGCTTAGCTGAATTATGCTCTACAATGACATAGGAAGCAAAGCTGATGTATGTTGAAATTGAATGTTAAGTTGGGGAGATTTCCAAGCAAAATGTTGAAGGCATGTATTGATTTCTTGTTGTTCTTCATAGCAAAAGATAAAAGGAAAGAGATAAATTGAAAGAACACCTTGATTATTTCTAAAATTCTTACCTTATTTACATTTTTAAGAAGATGTTAAAATAGGAAATTGCCTGTTATGGTCAACCTCTATCAAAAAAAATCTGAAAGGAAAATCTTCAGAAATGAAGAGTTCACACATTTCCCATTCGGTGCAGGTCTTCGCACTGTGATGAAATGGCTCACTATCACACACAGGGTGTGGCATAAACGACCCTCTTCGTCCAGTGTATTCATGCTGTATGATCTGTGGTGTCCCCCCATGTTCCCTTTGTTCATCGGTCAGCAGTTATCTGATTTAACAAATTAACTTTTTGAAATCACAATGATTGTATTCAGATAACCCTTATTGTACTTGGTATGGCCCCAAAGCACAGGAGTAAACACTGGAAATTTTACTATTGCATGTTATTTTGTGTTTTATTATTAGCTATTGCCGTTAATTCCTTTCCATGACTAATTCATGATTTATAAATTGAATGTTACCACAAGCATACTCAGGCTAGGGTTACTATCCATAGCCAAGGGTATTCATCAGGAGTCTTGGAAAGTATCCCCATACATAAAAAGAATGTACTGTAGAGACAGTGTTATCCAGGAAGGACTTTGGAATAACCTTTGATCCAATGAAGTGAATTCCTGTGATATATACACATTAGACTCCCACGGTTCTTGAGAATTTTATATCAGCAGAAACATTTGACACATGGCCCCAAAGTATTGAGGAGTATACAACGAAAGAATGTCAGATTTCTAAAATCACAAGCTGATGAAAATATCCACTGAAAAATATGTATTACTTATCATGAGGGGAAAAAACAGATGAATCCAAAGAAAGAAGTATGCATCACAGAGGGAAAATTCCAGGCTTTGTAACCTAGTGGAGTTCTCCCTGTTGTATTTCAGAATGCCTTGAGACAAGTAACTCCTTACTTCTTTCACTTCCTGCCTTTTGAACGGAAATATTTATGTCTGTTCCATCACTATATTTTGACAGCAGATAACTTGTTTTCTAGCTTTACACGTTTACAAATGCAGAGTAATTTTGACCCAGAACAGATTTCACTCAGAGCTTCAGGCACCCCTAATTGAGATAAAATTTAGCTATTGAAACATAGGCCTTTTGAGTTGTTTAAATTTAGATCAGATTAGGGGTTTAGTGGCAAATGTGTTTGGACTTTGGGAAGTCAAGATGACATAAACCTAACTTTGGGAGGCTGATGTGACTCCAAGTCCTGAAAGCGGACTCTGAGAGACTGTTACACAATAATGAGAACCTGCGAACATGTTTTTTTATGTGTCAAAATGACTTCACTAACAGGATTACATTAGGACCCTGAAGTACAGAGATCATCCCGGATTGCCAGGTGGAAACAATGTGATCATCAGTGCCTGTGTGAGAGGGAAGAAAGGAGATAGGAGACTTAGGCAAGGTCATGTGAGGACAGGAACTTGAAGATTTGACTTTGTGTGTGAAGGCAAAGGCCATGAGCCAGGAATCGGGGTGACCTCTAGCAGTGAGAAAGAAAGCAAATCACCTCACACCATCTCCATTAGAAGCCCACACCTGCCAAAACCTTTGATTCGTAGAAATGAGACTTATTTTGAACATTTAAACTTCACACTGTGAAGTAATACATCTACAGTTTTTAAGGTTTTATTTATTAATTAATTTGAATGGTAGAGTGATGGAAACAGAGAGAGAGAGACTGCCTAGCCACTGATGCACTGCCTAAGAGCCCAAAACACCTGGGGTTGAGTTAAACCGAAGCTAAGGGCCAGGAATCCCTTTTGAGTGTCCCACACGGAACCCAAGTGCTTTGGCATCGCACGCAGCCACTGATACCGGATATGGAGGCGTTAGTCATGGGGCCAAAAGCCTTTCACTATCTGTTCTTCTGAAGCATGTTGTTGGAAGACAGTGCAGTGACCCGAGAAAAAAACGACGCGTTCCAAATAGATGTAAAGGCAAACTCATGGTCAATCTATTTAGAATTGTTTTTAAACGTTACTTATTTATTTTGAAAGAATTACAAAGCGGGGAAGACCAAAAAGCTGGAGAGATTTTGTATCCACTGGTTCACTCCTCAGATAGCCCCAGGAAGCAGTACTAGACAAGACCGAAGGCAGGAGCCAGGAGCTGATTCGGGGTTTCTCATGTGGGTGACAGAAGCCCAAATACTTGGGCCTTCTTCTACTGCTTCCCCCAGGCCTTTAGAAGCAAGCTGGATCAGAGGCTGAGCAGCCAGAACACAAACCGGTGCCCATATGGCATACCACGATTGGAGGCAACAGTACTATCTGCTATACCATAATACCAACTCCTCCACCCTTCAAGTCCAAAGAATATTTTTAAGTATTTCAACTTAGGTTACAAATTGGTACAAATATTTGACTTTCATTCTGTAATGAATATATTTTCTTTAGGTTAAATAACTCATAATGTTAAATTAATTGTTTAAAAACAACTCTATCCCAGGCCCAGCGCAGTGCCCTTGAGGCTAAAATTCTTGTCTTGAAAGCGCCAGGATCCCATGTGGTCACCGGTTCTAATCCCGGCAGCTCCACTTCCCATACAGCTCCCTGCTTGTAGCCTGGGAAAGAATTCAAGGACTGCCCAAAGCCTTGGGAACCTGCACCCACATGGGAGACCCAGAAGAAGCTCCTGGCTTCAAATCAGCTCAGTTTCGGCCGTTGTGGTCACTTGGAGAGTGAATCATCAGACTGAAGATCTTCCTCTTGGTCTCTCCTCCTCTCTATATATCTGACTTTGCAATAAAAATAATAAAAAACATCTTTTAAAAAAACGATAACTCTATCCCAGGACCGATGGGATAACCTAGC
This sequence comes from Ochotona princeps, assembly GCF_030435755.1. Lineage (NCBI taxonomy): Eukaryota > Metazoa > Chordata > Mammalia > Lagomorpha > Ochotonidae > Ochotona > Ochotona princeps. The sequence goes on along the minus strand of NC_080834.1, from coordinate 19,787,488 downwards.
AGTTAAATTCTCAGCTTGCAAGCGCTGAGATCACAAATGGACACTGGTTTGTGTCTTGGCTGTCCCACTTCCCATCCAGATTGCTACTTGTAGCTTGGGGAAGCAAATGAGGATGACCCAAAGCCATGGGACCCTGCACCTGCGTTGGAAACCCAGAGGAATTTCCTTGCTCCTGGCTTAAGATTGCTTCAACTTTGGCCATTGTGGCCACTCGTGCAGTGAACCAGCGGACAGAAGATCTTGCTGTCTCTCCTCTGTGTAAGTCTGCCTTTCCAATAAGAATAAATAAACCTTTAAAAAAATAGCTCAACCCTTTCATCAACATATTCCAATTTTAGAACATTGGCTAAATTATTGAAAGGTATCACATGAGTGATTAAGCATCAACACGTTTCCTTTACTTGATACCAATGTATTTTTAAAGCTAAGATTTATAAATATGAGAATAAAACAAGTAAATCAGTAAAACAAGTAAATCATAAAGGAGTGCGGAATTTGCCAAAATCATTTTCAGTAAACAGGCAAACGTTTAAAGATCAGAGTGAAAAGGCCTGACTTTAAAAATTTCAAATTCTGTGGTGAAATTGATTCACGCTTCCAATGTGATGTCAAGCAGCTTACAAAAATTTCTAAGAGCTGCTGTCGACACTTGGAGATCAAAGCAGGCTGTTTTCATAACACAGCTGGTGTGTAGCACAGGACTGCTTTAGCCTCTACTGGTGAAGATGGCTTGTACACCTGCTAAGAAGTCAGTGACAGGCCAGAGACTTGTTCTTTACCTTGAGGGTGGGAAGGACATTTATTCTACAAGAATTTTACTAAAGATGTAAAATTATATTTGTTCTTTCATTGCTGCTTTGGTTTTCAAAAGGCATAAAATGAACTACCATTGTGTTGGGAATCTCAATATGTGTCCAGTAGCTCCCCTAATTCTCACTGCAACTTGATCTCACATAGCTCATATTCCCCATAATTAACTGTTAGCATCTCTCAAATATCTTTTATTACTGCACACAACCAGTTTGTTTAATTCGCAATTGCTCACTTTTTAAGCACATGAATTTAAATAGCTAGCTGACACTTTCTTTTAGCCATGTATAGTGTATACTTTGTCTTAAAGTTTCTTTTCATGAAGAGAAAAAACAATCTTAGACTTTGCCAATATCCTTCCAATGTAAGGAAAGAAACTATTCTATTTTACTTTCTCTTTTATTACCAGCTTGCTCACAAATTTCAGGATTTTAATAATCATTTTCCAAAAATGTATCAACTTCAGCCTTCCCGGTGAAGCCCAACTCTGGCTCCTGACAAGTAAGATCAGAACGCAGACTACTCAAGGAGAGATGTTCTTGACCAACGGTAAGGATCCTCTGTGTATTTTGAATTCTTAATACATCTTGTCTTTCTATAAATGTGGACCATCTGTGCACATGTCTGAACAATTCTTGTTAAAATCTCTTACTGAAAATTTATTTATCCACTAAGCACTTTCCAAAATAACCTCTCTTCAGAGACACTGTTATAAATTTAGCACACCCAGACAAATCTTAAAAATATGTCAAACTATTATTACCCATGCTTTTATCCAACCAAGTCTCAGCCTCTCACTCACTGTTGAAATCACGCTGTTTGGACACAACAGAATAAGTGATGCTGCAGACAAATTTTTTTTTTAAGTATAGCTGCTGGGTTTTGATCCAAAAAAAGGTGCAGCCATTTCTTTCAAATAATGATTCCTGTCACAGAATGTCACCGTTCAAAGTGATGCTAAAACTGATCAGGAGAATTTTTTTATAATATCTGTCTTTTACAACTGGAAATGCCTTTGATATTCTTTCTAGACATATGTTTCTCTTTTTAGATTTTTCTTCAAAAAATTATGAATTGCAAAATTGCTTTGAGAGTATTAGACCCACATATTTGTCATTTTGTTTTATAATGAAAGACCCAAGTCTTGAGTTCACTTTTATTTCCATGATAAAAATCCCATATTTAATTTTTGAAATAGATTACACTTTTCTTTACATGACTTTTTGATTCTGAAACTCTGGCTGATATACATACCAGTCTCAGGCTCACTGTGAGAATTTTAATAACAACATCCAGCCTGTTTACCTTTGCTGATTTCTTGTTGCTATGAAATGATCACTTTAGTTGTTTTACATTAATAATTTTAACTTAGGCCTAGAAGTGCTGGTTTTCCAGCACCAAATGCAGTTACCAATGAATATTAATTTTAAACAATATATTTTAAAAAAATGAGCAAAGAATTACCATAGGGCAGGGTCCAGAGCAGTAGCCTAATGGCTAAAGTTCTTGCCTTGCATGTACCTGGATCCCATATAGGTGCCAGTTCGTGTCCTGGCTGCTCCACTTCCCATCCAACTCCTTATTTGTCGCTTGGGAAAGCAGTCAAGGATGGCCCAAAACTTTGGGACCCTGCACCCATGTGGGAGACCAGGAGGCGGCTCTTGGCTCCTAACTTCAGTTTGGTGCAGTTCTAGTTATTGCAACCACTTGGGGAGTGAACCAGCACATGGAAGATCTTTCTCTCTGTTTCTCCTCTCTGCATATCTGACTTTCCAATAAAAAACATTTAAAAAATAATTTTAAAAAAACCATAGTATACTCACAAATACTTGCATAAAATTTAGCATATAATGACATCCATCAGGAATCATAAAGGAAAGACCTTTTCGTAACTAGCACCAAATTATTTGGGTACAATTTCTTCAGGAACTTCAATCCATGAGAAAAAGATTTTTATCACAAAATCAAAGGTATGAACACCGTTGTTTAAAAGAAAGAAAATTTTGCGAAAAGACAATGGAGATGGTAGTTTTTCTTTTTCCCTTCTTCCAATAACATGGACATGCAGCTCAGGCGCCAGGTTCAGCTGCAGGGTACTGGCACCCTCTTGACGACCTGTATTACCTTCACCTCCAGGGCTCGCCCTGGCTCTTGGGTGCTTTTTCTTGTCTCTTGGTTATTATGGCAACAGGACTCTGTTAGGCCTAGAAGAAACTGATCTGTTTTTTGCTTGCAAAAAAAAAAAAAGGCAGTAGAATTTTAAAAACTTTTTATATTAATTGTCAACCCTCATGCGGTGAAATTCTAACACCAGCCATTAAAAAAAACAATAAATGAAATTCTACCCTTGGCAAAATAATGGTCCCAACTGGAGACTATTATGCTCAATGAAATAAACTAATTCCAACAGGAAAAATACTGTATGTTCTCTCCAATGCAAAGCAACATTCATGCAAAATATAAAATGGATACATAGATAAACATGTATGTACATATATTCTTAAAGATAAACTGTATAATGGAGACTACCATACCAGGAAGTGAAGTTATCCTGCAGTATGCATTTGTACGCCCAAATAAAAGATGAACATCCAATTAAACTCTTAAATATACCTTGACAATATCAAACTCGATTTTGTACCATTGCCATACCTATAGTATCACGGCACCCTTAAATAGCAGAATGTTGGACATGTGTCTGTTGCTGAAGGACTGTACTGTTGCAATAATATGGGGGGAAATGGTGGGGGGAGATAGGGAGGGAAGGAGAGGACGAGGGGGGAATCACTATGCTTACAAAACTATCACGGAAAATAATAAAGACAGGTAAACATACAAAAAAGGAAACAGGAATGCTTGATATAGAACATAATTTTCAACATCTTTTGGAAGATTTATTTATCAGAATAGCAGAATGACAGAAAAAGAGATCATACCAAGGGAGAGAGAGAAGAGGGAGAAAGAGAGGTGTCTTCCATGAGCTGATTCGTTCTCAAAATGTCCACAACGGCTGGGGTTGTTCAAGACTGACACCAAGAATCAGAAATTCCAGCCTGGTTCCCCTGTGAGTGGTAGAGGCACAAGCGCCTGGACTTTCACTCGCTCGTCTTCAGTCACATTGGAGGACAGCTGGGTCAGAAGCAATGCAACCCGCACTAGAACCAGCAGTGCGACTTGGGTTGTAGGCATTGAAGAAAGCTGCTTCACTTGAGGGGCTCAAAAAGTCCTCTGTTCTCAATTTTTTAAAATATTTTTCATCTGAGAGGGGAAAAATGTACCAAATAATTTTCATTTACACTTACGTTGTCATGAGAGATGTTTAGCGTGTGTTAATATGTTATAAGCCAGTTCCTTTTCCTTGAAGAGTTAGTTTCTGCAGTTAAGTTTATGTTCCCCTGGAATTAACAAACAAATGCACATTTTGCTCTTGGAAGTTAAGTAGGTTGACACTCCCATCTCTGTCACTGTGCGGGATGGCTTCTGAGCTTCAGAAACAGGACACATTATCTTTTACTCCCTGATGTAATCCGATTGCTAAGTAAAACACGTAACTGCCTTGTGATGACCTCTATCCAGAAAGCTTCCAGAACTGATTCTTCAAATAAAAATTTGTACAAATATCCAAACATATGGGACATGTTTGCTTTAAAAATTCATTTTAGAAAAAAAAAACTAAGATTTTGTCAAGACAATTGTCCTGAAATCTTTATGACTCAGAAAAATTCCCAACCAGTCTCATCAGAGGAAAGGGGGGTGGCTGCCTGAGCTAGCACTGAGGAGGTACTTGCCAAACTTCCTATGACGGGACGGGGGATTGGCTTCCTTCAGCAAACCCCCAGGCCTGAGCTGACCATCTGTTTAACCTTATCAGGAAAAAATACACACACCTAATTGGAATCAAAAAAACTCATCATGGGGTTTCTTAACTCTTGATAATGCATTTATAGGACAAACACGTGGAAGACAGGCTCAATCTTTACGTAATCTTTGGTGGTCAAGTGAAAACATTTTTAAATGGTGATCAAACTTAGAGGCTGGCAACATCTTACAGGTCCAGAGATTTTTTTTTTTTTTTTTTTGCATTAAAAGACATAGGTCCCTGTCACAACCACTCAGTTCACCCAAACTTAGCAAATAAACAAAATATGAATGAAGTATAGTTGCTGAGCTCCTCTATAATCTTACAAAATCAAGCTGAAGGCTGATTCTGGCCAGAAAGCTAGAGCTGCTGACCACTGACCTAACCCTTTTCAATACTTGTCATGGACTAATTTTCCCTCCCGTAAAAACATGTAAACTCTATTAGTAAAGTGTGAGAGATATGTTAGTTATGATTTCACAAAAATAAATAACCCTCCAAGGAAAAACTATATATCAAACACAAAAAGATAGTTAAGCGTCACAAAGTAATTCCTGTCTGATACGGTGTACACAGTGTCCACCCCCTGGGAGGCCGTAAATTTAATGATGAGTAGAAAGAGACAATAAACTATTCATCTTTTATTGCAGCTCAGATTATAATTTAAGGACTTCATTGAAAGGTAATTGCATTAGAATAATGAAATTTCAAAATAGTAAATATTGACAAATAAAATCAGAAAGATTTATGAAACTATAAAATATACTCATTCTTACCACAAACCCTAATACAGTATATTGAATAGATGATAAAATTTTGATTAGATAATAAAAGGTAATGGTTTGGCTTTAATAACTTGTAAGCTACAAGTACTTCAAATGAGAAACATTTTCTATCAGCCTTAAATTCAGTGTTCTTGCTTACTAGTGGATTTTGTTTGATCATTATTTCAGTGATAATTGCTTCCTTGCACACAAAACCACTATCAAGAATTTCTGTGCATCTCAATTGATGAGAGAAAATTTGTCTACTTTGATTGACTTTGCAGGTTTGCAACACACACTGAAACAAGTTGTCAGAATCCAAGGCTATCTGTAGGTCACACAAAAACATCTAAACCATAACAGAAACTTAATAATGCTCATGTTTGAGAAAATCTTAAATGGTGAGCAGTGGGTATTCAAACTGTATTAAAATTCAGGAAATAGATGTTGCGTTTATGGAATAATTTAGGTAAGGTTGTCCTCCAGAATCCTATATCAAAAAACAAGCCTGGTTTAAAGACAAAAAGTGTTTTCTTCTCAAAGAAGGAAAAGGTTGCACAGGCAGTGTCAAGGTAACATTAAGTAACTAAAGAACCAACTTGTCAAATACTTTGATGGACAAAGTGATAACAGGAAATCATTCTGGTTAAAGCAATTGCAACCATACTGTCCTAAAGATGCTTTCTAAAACAAAATCTTTCATTACAGTGGCACCAAATGCTTCCATTCGTAGCATCAGTTTTGGCCAATGAAAAGTGACAGAAGAAAAATCCACCTTCAACGGCAGATTCTACTTTTAATCTTTAACCTGAAGTTGGTGGTGAAGACCTAGGCATCCGTCTTGGCTGCACAGTCCTCTTTTAACAATCTGGAAATAATGTTTGACTGGGAGGCAGAAAAACCATCAAGGCTGTCAGCAAATCTGTATTTCTTAACAGCCGTGAGTTTTCTAAACACTTGTGGAACAAGTGTGCTTGAAATCAGAAAGTTATGCCTTGCCTTCTGAAAGGCACAGTCATGACCTACTGTGAGATTTGCCAAGTTACATCTGTCAAGTGACCCACCTTGAAGTTCTAGCAGAACTTTACACACTTCATGTCTGTAACTTGAAAATACATCAGCTGTATTTCTCCAATAAAGAGATGAGAACTCTCCTCAGGCTGAACTTCAATTTCCAAGTTTGACTCTTCTATAAAGTAAAAGATGCTTTTATAAAACACCAGCATAAATATTAATAGTGTAACCTCTGCAGTATAAAGATACTGGAGACACTTAAAAAATAATTCAGTTGAGGCGATCCCATGAAATTCAGAAGAAGTACATGTCCACAAGTTGGCCTCAGAAGTTGATGGTAAATTCAATGAGAAGAATGTCTTATGGTACAAAAAAAACTTCAAAATCCATGCATAATTTTATAATATGCATAATATGAGCCTTTGGAAGAGCAAACAAGCTGGAATATTAGTATGCATATACAGCACAGATCTACACGATATGCACAAATACTTTGTTTTCCAAAATAGTCCATCTAAACAACATGCACACTAATAAAGTAACATCAGAACAGTAAAGGCACAAACATAAGTCTATAAAAATTCAAATGCGTTTAAAATGTTGATTAAAATAACAGTGAAATATCACAGATTAAAAGACACCGAAAATATTTTAGATGGTCACTAGAGTGAGAAAATATATACACTTTATGAGAATGTAAATTGATTTTAACATCTTATGAAAAACCTTCCAGATGAAGGAGAGAAGAACAAATTGATCAACTACCCCAGTGAATCATGACAGCAGCTATGAGCAAACAGAGACTCAGACACAGACTGTATCAAGCACTGCACCTTGTTCTGGTTATGTTAGACATGTGTGCCCATACATAAAATAACCAAATGATTCACAGGCGTATGAGAGACAAACTTACCCAAATGTAATTCAATTTTAATAAAAGTTATACTCATTTTAGAATTTTTAATATTTTAATTATTACTGGAAAGATAAAGAGTCAAGATGACAGTCAAAAATCTTCCAGGAACTGAGTCACTCCTCAAATGCCTGCAGCAAACCAAAGCTGGGCCAGGTCCAAGCCAGAGCAGGTAACTCAGTCCATGTCTCCCAATAGGTGTCTGGGATCCAAGTAATCAAAGCCATCTCCTGCCGCCTCACAACACATGCAGTAGAAATAAGCCAAAATCGGAAGCGGAGCCAGACCTTGCACCTAAGCATTCCAACATGAACACAGGCTCAAGTGGTACCACAAGAATTGTACCAATTTCCTAGTTTATTTTAGTCTCTAAAATTAGTTCCTTTTCCAGTTCCATTAAAGCACAATTGATACATACACACATACATATCTAGACATATATACACATAACTTACACATATATATATAAGTGGTGTACAAATTAATGTTTGTCATATACATACACATTCACGAAATAACACAAAATAGTTAATGCATCCATCACCTCATATAGTCACCATTTTTTAAAGATTTATTCACTTTTAATTGAAAGCATTACAGATTGAGACAGAGGGAGAAACAGAAGGAGACATTTTCCATATGCTGGCTCACTCTCCAAATGGCTGCAATGGCCAGAGCTGAACCAGTCAAAACCTGGAAACCAAAAGTTTATTCCAAGTCTTCCACATGAGTGCATGGACCCAAGGACTTTGTCCATTTTCCCCCACTTCTCACAGGCCATTAGCAGAGAGCTTGCTTGAAAGTAGAGCAGAAAAAGGACCGACGGACGGACTGAAGGAAGGAAGAAAGGAAAGAAGGAGCCAAGACTGGAACCTACACTCATGGCATCTCAGGTAAAGGATTAGCTTGCTATACCACCAAGTCAGTCCATTACCATTTTCTTTATGAACTGAGAACATTTAAGGTCTGCTAAGTTAACACATGCCAGATATCTAGTACAGTATTATGGAATGCTGTACTTGAGATTTTCAGAACTTGTTCAGTCTGCATAATTTGATACCCTTTAACGTATCTTCCTCTTTATACAAACCTCTCTGCTCTAAGGAAACACCACTCTACTTCCTTCTTCTGTAAGTCTGTTTTTTTTTTCTAGATTCCAAAAGTAAGTGAAATTAAGTAGTATTTGTCTTCTTCTTCCTGGATTATCTTATGTAGCTTATGACCCTTCACGTTTAACTATGCTGTCATGTAAGTTTGCCTGTTTCTTATATCTGGTTAACACTTCTCCCTCATGTGTGTATTTGTGTGTGTGCAAATCTTTTTATTCATTCATCCCTTGATGTTCAGTAATCCCTATTTTTTTTTAATTTACTTATTTTTTTATTTGAAAGGCAGATTTATAGAGAAGGAGCAGTGGAGCAAGGTCTTGCACACACCAGCTTACTTTCCAAATGGGCACAATGGCCAAAGCTGAGCTGGTTCTAAGCCAGGAGCCAGGAGCTTCTTCTGGGTCTCCCATGTGAGTGCAGGGGCCCAAGGACGTGGGCCATCCAACTCTACTGTTCCAGTCCATAAGCAGAGAACTGGATCAGAAGTGGAACAGCCAGGACACGAACCAGTGCCCACATAGGATGCTGGTGCCACAAGGTAAAGGACAGTCTGTTGAGCCACAGTGCCACTCCCCAATAGTTGCTACTAATAAGTTTACATTTCCACCATCAGTGTATAAGGGATCTTTTTCCAAAGCTATTCCAAAGCTGGGAGGCAGGATCTTCTTCCAGGTATCCCACATGTCTGAGGATTCAAGCATTGGCCATCCTCTACTGTTTTCCCAGGCCATGAACAGAGAGCTGGATCAGCAGTGGATCATCCAGGACAAAAATCGGTAGCCATATGAGATGCCACCAGCACAAGGCAGATTAGCATTAGGTGCCGCCACACACACATTCCTTTCTTTGCCCATTTTTAAATAGGGTAATTTGCTTCATTGCTACAGAGTTTCTTTGAGTTCTTTATATGTTTGGGTATGAATCCTTTGTTAAAATTATGTTCTACAACTAGTTTTCTTTCATTCAGTAGGTAATTTCTTCATTCTATTGATTATTTCCATTTATTGTACAGAAACTTTTATTTGATACAAGTCTGCTTGTTTATTCTTGCTTTGGAACCACATGCAAGAATGTCATGTACCAGGGGTTTGGCATGGTAACCTAGTGGCTAAAATTCTCACCTTGCATGCACCAGGATCCGTGAGGGCACAAGTTCATATCCTGGCTGCTCCACTTCCCATCCAGCTCCTACTTGTGGCCTGGGAAAGCAGTAGAGGACGGCCCAAAGCCTTGAGATTCTGCACCTGCCTGGGAGGCCCAGAAGAAACTCCTGCCCTCCTGGCTTCAGATCAGCTCAGCGCCAGCCATTTGCAGCCACTTGTGAAGTGGATCACTGGATGGAAGAACTTTCTGTATCTTCTTGTCCCTGTACATCTGCCTTTCCAAAATATATTAATAACTTTTAAAAAGAGAAAAAATTGTCATGTACCAGATTAATGTCAAGCTCCTTTCTTGGTTTCCTCCAGATGTTTGACCTGGTGATTTATATGCCACTTGAGACTCTTGCATCTCTGGCATCTGACATCACTACGGGTGAGTTTTGGCTACATTTTGCTAGCTTGCTGCCAATGCACACCGGTGGAGGTTAGGTCATCTGTCAGCAATATGGAAGTCCCAGGTTAGAGTCCTTGATTCTGGTGTCCACCTAACCCAGACCCTGCTATTTGTATTTAAAGAATGAGCCAACAAGTCAAAGACTCCTCTTTCCTTTTCTCTCCTCTGCCTCATCCTCTTCCTCACCTTCTTTCCCTCTTCCTCTCCCTCTCCGATCCCTCATCTTTCAAGTAAATTAATTTTAAAAAGTTCTCTAATTCAATTTCTCCTAAACATAGCCAGAGCTCACTTGGGTAATTTTAGATTCAACTTGAAATATAGTACAGTTGAAAAAATAACATAATTAAACCTGCATTAAAATCTCTAACATTTTTTTAATTTAAAAATTACATATGAACTCACATGAACAGAACAACATTGGTGATGATAGAACAAAAATCTTCAAAAAAATGGAATAGCAGTAATTGATGTAATGGATTAGAAACAGACACAACCTGAATCTTGCAGGAAAAACAACCTGAGAAACAAGCCAAGAAAATCCTGAGACAGTTGTGACTTGGCACTTTGGAAATAGAGGGCTATGCTGAGGTCAGGAGTTGAAACAGGAAGCTGATTGGCAGTGGTCTGTGCAGAAGACAGTCTTGTTCTGTCTCCTGTCATCTCTGGAGGGGGGATGGAGGATGACACCTGCATCCAGAATGAGTTGCGTATTATTCCCCATCTCAGAAAGGAATCAGGAGCTCTATTCCCAGGACAAATGAAAGACAGGGATTGTAACCCAAGGCCATCACTGTAGAAGATAGGACCGGGCTGAGCGGAAGTCTGTGCTTGATGAGAATTTCTCACACCTCCTCTTGCAACCAAGCTTTCCCTCTTGAGAAGACCAAAGAGATCTCTACTCAAAGTAAACTAGAGACAATGTGTAAAGGTGTGTTCACACCTAGACAAGGAGGAGCAGAGAATCCTGGAGCAAAGACATGTTTCTCAAATGCACAAAGGCTCAGCCCATATAGCAGTGCCTCCCTCTTCAATGTGAGCAAAAATCACTAATAACTGAGGAACGATACCAAAAAAAAGGAAAAACAGCATCTAAATGGAGAAAATGCACCATGGGAGTGTGTCAAGAAAAGGCAAATGAGGACCACATGCTTAAAATTTTAAAACTATTGAACACTGAAGTAATGTGAGACAATAATGTGATACAATGATGTTATTAAGTAGAAAAAAAAAGTTTAGAGAATCACCTGGAAGTTAAAACAGATTAAGATACACATATAAACACCCTTTGTTTCACAGATATATTTATTTATTTGAAGGCAGGATGAAGAGAGGGAGAGAGAGAGAGAGAGACAATGCCCAGCTGCTGGTTCAACAGCTTCAAGACTGGAGCTGGACTGGTCCAAGCAAGGCGCTTCTTCTGGGACTCCACGTGAGTGCAGGCGCCCAAGGAGTTGGGTCATCCGCTGCTTTCACAGGAGATTAACAGGGAGCTGCATTACAAGTGGAGCAGCAGGGACTTGCACTAGCACCCATACTGGATGTTGCAATAATAGGTGCTGGTTAAACTTACTATACCACCACGCCAGCCCCACTGAGGAATATTTACAGTTATATTAATATGAATGGTTATTTTAGTTATAATTCCTTTAGGTTAAAAAAAAAAATTAAAAGGAAGAGGGAATTTGGAAGAGTGAAGGAAGATAGCCATAATGTGAAGTCCAGGTACAGAATCTAGAATTCACAAATCAAAGAGTAATGATCTATGCAAATTACAAAAATAAATACCAGGCAAGATAGCTGAGAATCTATGGCAGAGTGGAGAACACAACAGGAATTGCTGCTTTTACTATTTTAAAGTTTGGAAAACATCCAGAATTTTTTTCACAACTTTGAACCCTGTGTGCACTGCATTGATAAAACTAAAACCAAAGCAAGTTCATTGAATGAAAAGTTTAAAGTGAAGATGAACTTCTTTCACCTCCTCACAACTTCACTTTCAGTTCATTTCCTGATCTCAAATCCTACTTAGAAAGCAAGCACAAACCACACAGGGCACATGCCATAAAATGGAAGATAATTCCCACAGATGATGCTTTCTTCCGAAGTCGAATTGCTCATGGTCCACAGCCCCTTAATCACCTACAAAGTTTTAACTTTGAAATGAAGTTAAGTGGAAATTCTGGAACTCTTCAATAGTGTCTAATCAGTGTCTTGCACAAGGCACTTGGAGCTCTCGCCATCAGACATAAAAAGTACCCAATCCAACGAGACAGGCTGGTTGTGAGGTACCCGAACAGTGAGGGACCACTTACTATTTTCAGTCTTCCCAATGGCTCCAATTCTAGTCACAAGTTTAGGCTGGGGAATAATTGCTGAAGAGTCAAAACTTAAAAGTGGTAATTACTGCAAGCACTAAGGTAATTTTTGTTCTGTTGTGTGTATTATACTGCAGGAGAGTCAAGGGAGAACTTTGACAATGTGGCATTTGAACAATGACCCTACTCTAATCACTTTATGCAAGATGCATTTATTTACTTCCAGGTAATGTTTTTGTTTTTATTTTCATTTGTTAAAAAACTTTTTTTCTTATTAATCTCCTCACTGACTCATAGGTCACACAGTAGCATTGTTTGGTTCAAGATTTTTAATCATGTTTTTCATTTCTTCAGCAACATGTTATTTAACTTAAAGTTGTGAATTTTGTATTTTTTTTCTTCCTGTTATTGATCTTATTTTATGGCTTTTCATTTAAGGGGATGTACAATAACTGTGTAATAAAGACTATCCAGATGTGAAGATACACTACAGTATACATCTCTACTTCCAAATCAAAGATGGACTCCCAATGAAACTGTTGAATATATCTTGACAATATGCTGCTGAATTCTCTGCCATTGTCCACTTCTACAATGTCAGGATACATAAAAACAGCAAAATTATGGACTTAGGACTATTTATGAAGGACTATACTATTGTAATGATACAGTTGAGGGGGAGGAGGTAGTGGGAATTTGGGGGCAGGGGGGAGGAGGGAAGGGAAACCCCAGAGTCTATGGAAATGTATCTCCAAACAATAAAGTACATAAATTTTAAACATAATAAATATAACAAAAAAGAAATAAAAGGTGCCTTATATAATTCCAGTTTTGAAGCCCAAGAAACTCAGTTTGCTATATGCCTTTTTGAGAGACTCTTAATTGTCTATAAAGGTGGAATTCCCTTTTGCTCATCACAATTTAATAATCCTGCTTGCATGATTGAGTTTCGTTGGTAGTCTCCATACAACTGAGGAGTTTTCAGCGTGCTAACGGTATAGAAGACAAGGAAATTGAATGGGAGGCCCAAGAACACTGCAAATAAAAACATCAGGAAGCCTGAGGAGGGCGCACTGGAACAGCTCAGCAGGTAGGAGTGCTTTCCAATGATGAGCAGGAATCCATAATAGGCACAGCAGGGAGTCAGTTCTAGGGGTTGAAGGAGAAACAGACAGTCTGACCTAGACGCTAAAGGTGTTTTTAATCCTTATTCTTAAGAAAAGGAGAGGAGAGGAGAGGAGAGGAGAGGAGAGGAGAGGAGAGGAGAGGAGAGGAGAGGAGAGGAGAGGAGAGGAGAGGAGGAAAAAATGTTTTAAAAAAATTAACAACTGTATATCTCAATATAAATGAATTGGTTGAAATGAGAGTAGATAAATTGCTCTAAGATGTTACATGAGACACAAAATGAACCAAATACCTTTGGCCCCTGGCCCTTGGCATTCAGAAATGTTCTGAAGAAATTCTTCAATGCAGTTATGTCTAAATAAAATGATAAAATGTCAAAGCATATAGCAAAATCCTCTGAATCAAAAGATATTTGAGGCTGTGCTGCTCAACCCTCTCTCTCTACTTTCTTGATTGTTTTCTCAGCTTCTACACATCCCACTTGTTCTTCAGCTGTATTCATCTCTCCCTTTAATCAGTCTTCCTGCTGTTCAGCATAGCATACTTCCATTCTCTTTATGAAGCCATCAACGATAGAGTCGAATTTAAAATAAGCAGGCAGAAAGCAAAGGGACACACGGAAAACCAAATGGAAACTTTAAAGCCTCATACCATAAGGTCCTCTTCGTGCAGGCAGAGGACGAATGAATAACAAGGCTGAAAATCATAAAGTGTTAGAATTTGGGGGGTGGGTGGGGCTTTTGTCTTATTCAATGATATCTGTACCATTTCAGAAATGAAGAATATAAATGACAGAGAAATTAACCAAGTAGCCAAAAGTCATAGAACCAATTGGTGGCAGATCTGTTGTAAGCCTGACTACTAGAGTAATGCTTTTTCTCTGACCTATAATAGTATCATAAATATTAACTTCATATATAATACAAAACAAAGCACTACTGAAAGTCCTTGCAAGTAAACTTCTTATACTAACAAAATGCATATTGAATTGTTTCGGTCTGTTTAATTTCATTTCACCACGAGTCTTTTCAACAAATTCTAACAGCTCAATTCATTTCTAACGCAAGGGCAAAGAGCATCTCCTGCCTATTTTAACATCTTCCGGATGTATAAAGGACACTGAATAAACATACAATTGTTTGAACATCTAAGTGAAAAAAATTTAAGAAATAAAACTACCAGTTTGCTATTCACTCCTTAGTGAGTCATTAGTGATTGGTAAGAAATATTCCTTAATTGATGTTTCAGTCACAGTTTAGTTTTTACAAAACACGGAAAATTTCTTTTAGGTTTAACTCCAGGTAAAAACCAGGTCCGTGTCTGAATGTCAAAAATAATGTTAAGAATGCACATTTCTAAATCATCTTTTATAATGGAACAACATATTGTCTTTCTGCCATTGACTAATGTAACAACTTGATAACACAGAAATCTCTCTAATGCATCTCTAATGCTTTCTCCTTTATGAATATCATCTCTTTGCTTATTCTTGAGTATAGAAATTGTTCCTGGATTTTCAAACTTTTAGAATATTCATTAAAATACTTATTTTTCTTTTGTTAAACTTAACTACCTACTATGTGATATTTATAAAGTCTGAAAAAACAGAAATTGTCAGGCCATTTTAAAGCATAAGATTAGTTAATGTAATTATAATGTCTTTGATACACTGGGTTGTTTTTTTTTTAAAGATACAGGTAACTTTTAACAATCACTACTTTTAAAATAAAGAGAAACACAAAAAAGCAAATGAAAAGGGATTAAAACAAATGTACATGCAATGAGATTAATGTTTGCATACATGTGGTTCTGAGATGTCTGCTAGCCAAAGAAAAATGATAGATCTGAGTAGTAGCGAAATCACCCCATCCATTTCAAGCACCACACAGCAGCTAGGTTATGTATGTTCCTAGTACTAACACCAGAAGGAAGTTCTACCATGAATCCTTGTAAAAGGTATTCTGCACAGCATAAGAATCATATACTTAGTATTGTTACAGTAAGCCTAAAAGCTTTGAAATCCTTAAAGTTAAAACTAACAAATTAAAAACTCGGTAAACAATATACATAAAAGCAGAAATAGAGACATTAATAAGATATTGGAATTATACTCAGATTTTACACATGAACAGTCACAAAATCTTCTAAGTCCACTTGCTAATTTTTTTGAGAGGTGATGGCTTCCTTTGTCTATCCTGGCTTCTCACCGGGTTGATTTTGTAGCTTCCTGATTCTCAGTGGCCCAAACTATTCACCATACAGTTCCTAGACTGATCTTCCTCAAGCACTGCATTGTTCTGTTTCTCTTTTTCTCAAAAAAAGAAAAAAACACAGGTAAGGAAGTTACATTTTCCAGCCATTTTATAACAGACCATTCCCGGTCTTGTTATCACCAGGGGGTTGGCATCTCAAACACCAATAAATATGAGGCAGGGTAGCACACAGGGCTGAGTGGTCTTGGGTAGAAAATAGAACAGAGACAAAATACTAGAGAAATACAATAACAGAGTAAACCTAGAGTCTCAGTAAACAAAACAACACAGAAAAGAAAACCTTTTTCCATTGAATCTCCTGAATTTTAAATGTAGATATCTAACTGAAATAAAAATACTTAGATTTCTTCCAGACCATGAAAACGTATTTACATACAGGCGATGGCCTAAGGATCACTGGGCTGATGTGGGCTGTGCTCTTCACTCCTGTGCTTCAGTCTTGCAGATGGATGTTAAAACCTCTGCTGTCCTCACCCAACAACTCCCAACACACAACACACACACACACACACACACACACACACACGCACACACGCTGCATGGTTGCCTCAAAATGCCCAGATTTGTTGATGACCTTCAAGGCTCATTTCAAATGCCATTTCCACTAAGCTTTTCCTGAAGTCATTAAATGTAACCGTTTGTCCTCTGAAGTCCCCAAGTATTTGCATTATACCCTGTTTCTGGCAGTTTATAGCAGTAAACACTCTACTAAGTTCAGTAATTGTTTTCATGCATGGTGTTTCTCTCAATTGTACCACTCCGTCGGCATTGACTTCAAATACTAAACAGCAAACTGCACAATCCTTCACACAATCAACACAGAGCTAAGAAATAATTCTGGTAGGATTTTTGACACCTTTGTTCTAATATGGACTTATACTCATTGCAGACTAGACTTTGCCTTCAATACAGTAGTTGGAAGTCATGTGTTAGAGAGATGGTGTTCTTTTCCTCATCGCAGTTTATATACATATTCATATAAGGAACCTTCTAGCATAACATCAATTTCCTTAGCACTTAGTTCCTTATTTTCCCATGAAATGAAGGTCTACACTCCCTCAAGCACATGCTTAAAATAGCTTGACTCTGCTTTTAATGTTTAGATTGTTTTATAAACCAATTTTAGGCCTGTGATATATATGTGCCATTTGTCTGTAAATACAATATTTTCAAATTGGTGCAAGTTGACCTGAATATTTTCACAAACTGAGCAATATCATCATTTCAAATTTACCCAGTAACTATTTTAAAGTCTTGAATATTTTCCTAAATTACATTAGTTTGTATTGAAATATACTTTTCAAAAGATTCATATGTTTTAATTCAGAGATGAAGAGGCTTTCCAGAAGTCATTCTTGTGATCTAGCTTCCCTGGTGGCCACACAAGCGATGATATCTGTTTCTATTTACGTGTTAACTGTCTTTGTTCAGTAGTTCCATATCACCATCTCTTGAGAAATCCACAGTACATTAGCAATCCAAAATGGAGCCTAATCGTAATCCAGACTTTGGAAATAAAGACTGAAAAATGACAACCTTCAGAATGATAGAGACATTAAACTCTGCTCTCCTGCCTGGTGAAGGGGCAGAGTTCCCGGAAGGTGACATCAAAAAGTGGAGGTTTGAGCACAGATGAAATATCACAGGAGTTAAAGGGACTTTGGTTGGTATTTGAATTTGAGTATCTGAAGTTCAAACTGGCATTTTCACAATTTAAGTTGCATGTTTAAGAAGAAGAGGGAAAAAAAGAAAAAGCCAAGTGCTGAAAATTGAAATCCTCTTATGAACAGTCATTCTGTTTGAAAAATTAGAGACTTGTCAAAGAACAGCCATAACATTTACAAAAATGTAGGGACAGAGCAAATTAAATGACAAAACCTGTGAGAAGTTTTTTTTAGTCCTGCCTACTAAGTGGAAGAGACATACAAATGGGTTGTCATGCACTTTTCAAGTACAAGACTTGCTTAAAGAGCTTGAGAGCTAACTCCAAGTCTCTGTGTGAAGGAGTTAACAAGAACTCTGCAATAACAGGCTTGTACCAACTATGAATAAGAATAACAATAGTAGCATTGTAATTTGTTGTGCGCTGTAGCTTTCAGACCTTTTCATACTGCATTGAATCTCTTACTGAACTCCAAGTGTCTGGCAGTCCAACCTTGTCACAAGAGTTGGCAGTCAAGTCATCAAATGACGAGAAAAAATTACAAGTCAAAGTTCATACAGACACACACAAGATGAATGTAAATATTCAAAACTGACCATTAGCCATGACTGCAATAGGATTTTAATTATTGTCATCTACACTCTCTTTCTATTAAGAAGACTATGAATGGGCATTGAGCCAAGCAGGGAAGACAATGGTGAATGTACTCCCTTCCCACAGTCCAGTGCCTGGATTCTACCCCAAGCTCAGGATCCTGGCACCAGCATTCCACCATTGCCGCTCTTGGCAGCACTGTAAGGGCTCGGTGAGGATTACTGTCACCCCTGTGGGCAAGCTGGATTCAGGACCCATGCCTTTCCCGGCTTCAGGTCCGACCCTGCACACCAACCCTGCTGTGGTGTGCATTTCAGAAGTAAACCAGCAGTTGCAACTTCTCTCTCTCTTTCAGGTTAATCATTTTTGAAAGATGATGTTTGTATCGAAAATAATCGAGTAGTGAACAGAAACCATTTTTTGATGAGTTTCTCTTGTGATATAATAAAATGGCTGTGAAATGGGAGGCTAAAACCTTGAAAAGAAACTGTCAAGATGAGAAATGCTTTGACATAAAGATAATGCACAAATAAAAGGAAGGAATACTCAGGGAAAGGAAACAATTGAAAGAAGAACAATGTAGGTGTAATACAGAAGTTTCTGTACACATTAAAGGCATAACAGGGCTGGTAAGAGTTTCAGAAAATGATGAAATATTTTGTTGCTTTCATAGAGAAAAAAGAAAATCTCCCTGAAAAAATCACTATTCAGAATGCTAGATTCAAACTTTTACTGTTACATGAAACTCTGATAAAAATTTCAGTCTACACTGAACAATAGTGCTTCCTCTTAAACAAGGCCACACCCTCATCCTCAAAGTGAGTGGAAATGTTAATTTACAAGGCAAGAGAGAAATTCCTGACGAGATTGAATGAACTACCTTGGGTTGGGAAGACTACTGTGGCTCTTCAAAGGGAATTCAACCTAGTCATTTGGGTGTTTAAGAGCAGAGAATCACTCCTACTGCAAGTCAAACGGAGGCGAGACCACAGAAGAATGGCCAGAGAGAAGTCACGTTGCTATTTCTGAAAATACAGGAAGAGACTCACGAGCCAAGGGAGTCAAGTGGGTAATGAAAGGTAAGGAATGATTCCTCCAGGGGCCTGGAAGAAAAGCCTAGCTTTCCATTTCCTGGCCTTAGACCCAGAAAATCCATGCCTTACTTCTAACCCACAGAACTGTAAGAAAATAAATTTGTGTTCCTTTTGTTGTTTTATTTTATTAATTTATATAAGGAGAAAATGCCACGTTTTTCATATATAGAGTTTTAACGGCATAATAATTTAGTCAGCGTTTCTACATTCCCTTCCTTATTTCCTCCCATTCCATTTCCCCCATATTTTTGTCTTAGTACCTGTGATGACATACTTTCAATTTGCTTTATAATCAGCAGTTTATCCCCTCACTAAATAAAGATTTGAGCAAGTAGTAAGTAGGAGAGCCAGTGTTCCTCTGGAGCATAGACAAGGACTATTAACAATATCAAGTCTCAAAATGTCAGTTTCACTCATGTATGTTAGATGTTCTTGTACTCTGTATTTCAGCTACCAGAAATCAGGAAAACCTGTTGTTTGTCTTTTTAAACTAGCTTATTTCACTAAGCATAACAATCACCAATTGCACCCATTGTGTTGCAAAAGATAGGGTTTCGTTTTTTTTTTTACATGCCTGAGCAACATTTCATCATGTATACATGCCACAATTTCTTTGTCCAGTCACCAGTTGATAGAATGTGGAATAATTCCATGTTAGTTATCACACATTGAGCTACTGTGAGGGTGCAGATAACCCTTTCATATGCCGATTTCATTTGCTTTGGGTAAATTTCCAGAGGTGGAAGGGCTGAGAAATGGCCATACCCTCTTCCATAGTGCTTACCCTGGTTTACGTTTGTACCAACAGTGTGTTAAAGTACATTTTCCCCTACACCTTTGCCACTCAACTAAGAGGCAACTGAGAAAATACTTGTAAATTATACATCTAAGAAGCCCAAGATGGTCAGCAACAACCAAACAAGCAACTGATTTAAGAAATAGACCAGGGCCATATACAGGCATTTTTCAGTGCATGAAATACAAATGGCCAACAGACACATGAAAAGATGAATTCAAAGTTAGTAGTCATCAGAAAATGCAAATGGATAACACACAGTGAGGTTTACCTTACTGCAATCAGAATGGCTGTTATGCAAAATAAAAAAATTACAAGCGATGGTTTTGATGCAGAGAAAATTTATGCTCTTTTAAATCACTGCTAGTGTTGCAACAGAGATAGAAAATTAATACACTAAGAAAACCCCAAAGCCTTTTATAGACTAGTGATTTCAAAATATACACTAAAAGACAAGAAAAATAAGTTTAAAATGACTACCTTAGTTATGTAGCAGCATGGTTAATGAGATGTGAACACCAAGCATTTGACACATGGTTGACAGGCCACTTGGCACACTCAGATCCCATATTGGATGGCCTTGGTTTTTGTCCTGATTCCCCTTCTCACCCTTGCTTCTTGCTCTTTTAAGCAACAGACAATGGCTGAAAAGGATCAGTACGTACCACTCGCATGTGATACCCATTTGCAAAGTGAACTAGCAGACTGGAGATCTCTTCCTCTCCCTCTCTTTCTCTTTTCAATTACAGACATAGATGTAAATACAGACATGGAAATGGATATAGATAATGCCTCTGTCTTCCAAAAACTAAAAACTAAAATTACTTTTAAAAAGTTTTGAAGCTATCTAAAGAGACAAACATTCTGGAGAAGCGTCCTTCCTATCCCCTCTTACATAGAGAATTTAGCAGACACATTTTCCTGTGAGAAACCTGTCTGGAGTTCATGATATAGTTAAGATACTATGTTTGGGCATGTCAACTGCCACATAAAAGCTTACATGGTGCCCCATCTTATGAAAAGATGAATTCATCTTATTTGAAATAACACACAAGCACAGCACCGTGCCCTATGTGGCCCTTCAAGGTTCTGACCACTTGGGCCAAAGTTTCTATCCCTTTCTCACATTTCTCTAAGCCCCCAGCACAGTGCTTTTCTTACTTATAAACAAGCAAGTCCAATCCTCGAGTCAAGCGTGGACCACTGCAGTTACGTTTCTGTCTGTGAAGTGTGCAGAGCTTTGAATTAAGCTCCAGACTAGAGAGCCAGCACATGGCAACAGCTGGTATCGGTAATGCAAAGGCCAGGAAAGAAGCTCTCATGATCATCAGAGCTACATGGATACTACCAAGAGTATGCAGATCTCAGCATGCCAGCTCTCTCTGCTCAACCAATTCTGTGTAGACCCCAGAAGTGCAGCGTTGTAAAATATGCCCCCAGAGGGCAGTTGGTAAGTGGCAGCAGCCTTCAGAGAAGGAAGCACAACAGGACACATTTTGCCATGACCAGCAAAGACAATCGCACTGTAGGATGGCATAATGCCTTTCTCTACACAAGTTGGTGGAAAAGATACCAGTTGTAAGACCTAATGATGTCTTTGAGAAATCATATAGATGGTACAGTGATGGGAGCACAGGCTGTGAAACTGGATACCTGAATTCCTAACTCCTGCCTTACCACTTCTGAATTCTCCACTTGGCAGTGTTTGCTCTCCATTAATCATTGATCTCAAAGAGCTGCAGACCCTCACCTGTAAACTAACAAGGAACAAGGCCACCTCATGGAGTTCTCAGAATAAAAATTTTAACACTCACAGGGTACTAGAAGAGTGCTTGGTCACTAGTGATACTAACTAAATATTGGCCATTACTGATAAAAGCATCATCTGATCAGTCAGCCATCCTTTTATTGGGGTCTGATCCACTTTTAATGTAGTTTAGCTAGCATTTGAAAAATACTCCCTGTGTTATCTAAATATGCCTAGTTTTATCTCTCAAAGATGTTCCATGAAACAAAATAAAAATTTTATGCCCTTCCCATCAGTTTTCAAATTCCTTGATCAATGAGTGGTTTTAAAACATACAGACTGTAATATCTTCACAATTGTTCAAAATGGTTAGTGCTTCTCTGCCAATAAGTCCTGGATTATCCAAAGCTACAGAGAAATGGAGACATAAAATATCAGTAACAACCTCTGTTTCATTTTTTCCAAGTTCCTTGCAGATTTTTCTCCTATTCCTGTGGCTAAACTGAAAGGGTATAGGTAACTGCACAGAGTACCGCCTACCAAAAAAAACCCATTCATATTTATTCCCAAAAATACCCTCTAAATTTACACAAACTTTTCTCAGTTACTGTTACACAAAACTTAGCAAAATGTATAAGTTCTAAGGCTTTGGCCTCTGCCAATCTTCACACATCTAAAGATAAATAAATGTTGAAGCCTCAAGATTGGAGAATAAGATGTTCATCCTCACCTAATAGACATGATGCTCAATTTGTCCAGCCATGGAATTCAGAAGATCTGAACATCAAGGTTTAGGAATTAGAGTGATCATCTTATTTCCACAGAATTTCAAAATATATCCTTTTTCACAAGTTCTAACACAAGAGAACCAGACTGCAATGGAAGTGTGACATGACTAAATGGACAGAAGACAGACAAGAAATTGTCCTGTTCCTTCTGTCTCTACTCTCAAACGCAGGTGTCCTCTCTCTCTCTCTCTCCTTCCCCTACATGTCCTCCATTTTAATAATGGAAATGGCCAAACACATTTTGGGGAGGACAGAAAATTTTCTTCGAAAGTTAATAGGATACATAATTAATGGACCATAGATAAAAGAATCACAAGCTTGTTCTGTGATACAACGTCTTGCTGGAAGCATAAGAAATCAAAACTAGCTACACATTGCACAACTAAAATGCCTAATGAATAAGGTAACTAAAAATTGTGGTGCGATATGATCTGAATCAAAAACTGAGCCAGGACTCGGACAAGCACACGTGACGCAATCTCCACGGTAGGTGCCTTGCCCTAGTCACCAAGAGTGCTGGCAGGAAGGAGAGGGAGGCTCAAAAAGAGAGAACTCTCTCCAGGAAATCAGTATCTCCCACATACGTACCTTAGCCATGTGTTCAGTATGTGAGAGCAGAAAAGGCAGGCCTAAAGCCCTAACGTTTCTTTCAACTCAAACATTTAGTCACATGAGAGATAGTTTCTCTCGTACTTTTATTTAGAACCAAGTGCATAATAAAAGCACTTAAGAAGGAGAATCAAGATGGCGGAATAGGGTAAGAACACGTTTATACAGACGGAAAAACATTCAAGCAGGATGAAGCAGAGAGAACATATTTCAGGTTGTAGGAAAGGACAGAACAACAGCAGAGGGGTACCTGGAGACTGGCCGACACAGGAAAGCAGTGGACACAACGGTGTGCTGTTGCAGAGACTGATACTCCAGCACGGCGATCTGAACTCCACAGCAGCCGGAACTCCACCAGCAACCAGGAAAATAATTCCGACTGTGGCATCGTACCGGCCAAAATAGGTCCGTGTGGCACCCAGACCTAACGTCCAACAGGTTCCGACAAGATCAGCACCACCAACAACCTAATTATATAGGACACCTGGTGTCTCTCTAATCCTGGGACCTGCTCCAACCGAAAGTGGGAGAAAGGTTGCAGAGACAATGGTGAAGCCTCAGCAAGGTATCACACGAGGGAGAGAGTGGTGAGCCAAGAGCTGGGGCTGTGGAGACCACGGTGGAAATCTGACGTAAGAACCCAAACCAGGAACTCGCTGGAGGTTGTGGCACAAGTGGCTGCAAGCAAAAAGGTATGTACCAACTGCAATTAGTAAAATCGCATTGTAGACCTGTGGGTGACACAGCTTAGAAACCTGCCCCAAGGAGAAGACTCTGCTTACCAGAAGCACAATGACCAAGAGCAAAAGAAGAGACAAAAGCACAATGAATATTCCCGAAAACTCCCCTGCAAGCGAGCAAAACCCACTGCCAACCTCAGAGTTAACTGAGGAAGACATCGAGAAAATGGGGCACACAGAATCCATAAGACTCATTTTTTTTTAAAGATTTGTTTATTTTATTACAAAGTCAGATATACAGAGAGAGGAGGGGAGACAGAGAGGAAGATTTTCCGTCCGATATTCACTCCCCAAGTGACTGCAACGGCCGGTGCGCCGATCCGAAGCCGGGAACCAGGAACCTCCTCCAGGTCTCCCATGTGGGTGCAGGGTCCCAAGGCATTGGGCCATCCTCGACCGCCCTCCCAGGCCACGAGCAGGGAGCTGTATGGGAAGTGGAGCTGCCGGGATTAGAACCAGCGCCCATATGGGATCCCGGGGCGTTCAAGGCGAGGACTTTAGCTGCTAGGCCACGCCACCGGGCCCCATAAGACTCATTTTAAAGATTCTGATTAACAATGAGAAGCTCATGCAAGAGTTCAAAGAATTTAAGGAAGCAATAAAGCAAATCAAGGCTGGTATATCAGAAATCAAGAACACAGTGGAGCAAATTAAGAGTACAGTGGAGAGTCTCCAAAACAGAATGAAGCAAGCAGAAGAAAGAATCTCAGAATTTGAAGGTATTTCCTGTCATCAGGGGGAAGCAAACAAAAAGCTGGAAGCAGAGCTGGATCAGGCCAAAAAAAGTATTCAAGAATTGAAAGACACTATTAAGAGGCCAAATCTAAGAGGTATGGGAGTCCCAGAAGCTGCAGAAAGAGAAGTTGAGTTTGCAAATGTATTTAATGAAATAATAAAGGAAAATGTCCCTCATCTGGAGAAAGAAATGGGAAACAAGCTCCAGGAGGGGCACAGAACTCCCAACAGGCTTGATCAAAAGCGATCTTCACCACGGCATATGATCTTCAAGCTCTCTTCAATTGAACATGAGGAAAAAATCCTTAAATGTGCACGTGAAAAAAATCAATTGACATATAAAGGAATGCCAATTAAGCTCACAGGAGACCTCGCACAGGAAACTCTACAGGCAAGAAGAGAATGGAGTGACATATTCCAGATTCTAAAAGAAAAAAATTGTCGGCCTAGGATAACATATCCAGCAAAGCTTTCTTTTGTCTTTGAAAATGAAATAAAATTCTTCCACAGTAAAGAAAAGCTAAAGGAATTTGCCTCTTCCAAACCTGCCCTACAAATGATACTTCAAGAAGTTCTCTTGACAGAGAAGAGGAATAGCACCTACCAAAACCAAAGGCAAATGGGAACAAGATCCCAGTAAAATGACAACAGAAGACTAAACCAATGAACAACCCATTCCTTAAATGACAGGACCAAAGTAACACCCATGTATATTAAACTCTGAATGTAAGTGGCTTAAGCTCAATGAAACATCATAGATTAGTACACTGGATTAAAAATCAAAACCCATCTGCTTAATGTCTGGAGGAGACGCACTTCAACAAAGATTAGCGGAAACTATATCGCATGGGTTTTGCTGTTTTCTGTTGTTTTCATCTCTTCAAAACACTTCCTTCTGATTAAATCATTCAATGACTCGTAGATTATGCAGTGGCATCATTTTCTTCAAGAAGGTTCTTGATTTTCATTTCTTCAGTTACACATTAGTCATTTAATAGCATGTTATTTAACTTCTTGATGTTGTTAATTTCTTTTTTCTCCCAGATGTTGATTTTGTTTTGTGGCTCTTCATTTAAGGGGATGTATAGTAGCTGTGTAATGGAGACTGTCATATCTAGTAACATGTCATTTAACTTCAGGCATTGTAAATTTCTATTTTTCTTTTCATTGTTGATTTTGTATCATGACTTTTCATTTAAGGGAATGTACAGCAATTGTGTAATGGAGACTGTCATATCTAGTAACATGTCATTTAACTTCATGGCATTGTAAATTTCTTCTTTTCTTTCTATTGTTGATTTTGAATCATGACTTCATTTAAGGAGATGTACAGTAGCTGTGAAATGGAGACTAACATCCAGATGTGAGGATGTAGTGTGGCATGCATTTCTACTTCCAGACAAAGATGGACTTACAATGAAACTGTTTACTATATCTTGACAATAGGATGCTGGACTCTCTGCCATTGTCCATGCCCGCAATGATGGACATATTACTGTGTATGAAGAATTATATGTTAGTAATGATATAGAGGAACTGGGGGGGAGGGAACTGGGGAGGGGATAAGGGAATATGAAACTGTATTATAAAATAATAACAATAATAAAAAATGTATTAAAAATTTAAAAAGCACTTAAGAAATATGAAATCATCCCCATGTAAGAAATTTAACTATCTGAATGACCAAAAATGTCCAAACACATTAATATTTCATTTCAAGGTGCTTGTGGAATCATTACTCCACCAATTGGTCTAGATTTCCCTACCAATCTTTCTTTGATCCAGTATTCATTCATAAGGCAGGCAAAGATAAATGAGCCCTCACCGACCAGATCTCTTCAATTAAAGAATTAAACGAACATGTTATTAACCAGCTTTCAATTGAATAGAAGGTTAAAGGAAGTCTTGCAGCTTAGTTTGTACTTTCCTCCTGAACGTTAAAATTTCCCTCTGGAAAAATAATAGGTGTTATTTATTTAG